>NC_080388.1:4079271-4379271 GCF_028751815.1 Salvia miltiorrhiza
GTATGTCAAAAGCATACAACCATTTTCTTCGCTCATATTTTGGGCATAGTTGGCTTTTTCCTCTACCTTCTTTTTTGTAGTGACCCGCTCTTTTATATATTTTAAATCCAGTAATGAGTGTTTTTTTTTGTTCATCAGTGAATGAAAACGGTTTTTATCCTAATATGAATTCAGCTTATGATCCTGAATTTATATTGTTAAAGCAGTTAATGATATTATTTCAGAGTTATAACTGACTTAGCAAAGTCACGTTATTTATTTAAGCGAGATGAAATTTGATTTTATTTTTACTCAGATCGTGAATTATTTCCGACTCAGGAAGTTAATTAAATCTGCGGATTTAATTTAGATATCAGAACAACGAACGAATTAAATCTACGGATTTAATTTAGATTCATTTTATAATTTATCGGTTTTAGTGAGAAATCACATGTCGAAATACGAGATTTATTTAAATAAACAGTATCAAGCATATACGAGCACACGATCCATCTTACAGTTACAGAATCACCGAGACAGAGAAAATACATCAATAATTCTCCTCTACATTTTTTTTCCTTTCTTTTTCTTCTCTTTTTCTTTCCATTAATTTGTTCCCACTCCATCAACTCCACTACCCTATGCTCCCCACCATCTCCACTACCTTTGCTCCCCATCAACTCCAACACTTCACCCATTCCTTCCATTTCGCACCAGCAATCACAAAGAGAAGGAAGGACGTGGCTTAACTACTTTGCCAAGATTTCAAGCTGCTCCAGTCCAGTAAGTACCCCAACACTCGAAGCTAGAGTTTATTGGGTGAAAAACCGTGCATGAGGTAAGGCAGCGAATCTGCCATAAGCACACTGCTCCGGCAGTGTTTTGCAAGGCGATTCCAGCCATCCAAACGGTTCCCAAAAATTCCCAAATTAATTGTGTATCATCTTTCATACATTTTCTATATTTTGGTAAAATTTCAGAATATTTAGAGCTCGCATGATTTATTTATGAATTTGTAAACATCACTGCCCATCTGGAATACATTTTTGGTAAACAATCTTTGGGAGATCATAAGTAAGTTTCACTCGGTGAAAACCTTTGAAACTTGAATATGTCACTCTAGACTCCCGTATCTTTCTTTTGACATCGGCCTCACCATTTTTGAGTAAGGGAAACAACCGGTATATAAATTCTTGAAATCTAGTTCTTATTCCATGTACCATCCAGTAGATTTTACAAACCTACGACTTTGAGGTGGAAAAGGCCGACTTAATATTTGATTCTCAAGCCTATCTTTCTACTGAATATTCACTGACATGTTGGGAACTTACTTGTCAGTTTTAGAATTTTTGGTGAAGCTTAAAGTGGTTTTTCCGATTTATGTTCTGAATCTGCCAAACTTGAACTCTTTTTGTGCACTGAACTTTAGATAGTCATATCTTCTAAACCATGAAGGTTCTTAGAGTAAATCCAACTGGAGAGTGTTATGATCTCTCCCTAGTTTCCAGATTGACCTTTGGGGTTCCCATTGGAGTTTTGTAAAGGGAGATATGAATTTTTAAAGAAAGCCCACTGACTTGGTTGTAATCTGGAAATATGAAATTTACAGATTTTTGCTTGTTAAATACCCATCTTTGAGAGGGCATATCTTGCTCGTTTGAATTGTTTTTCATTCGATTCAAATTGGAGAATGATCCTTGAAATGTCTAGTTTCCAGAATGTCTTTTGGAGCCTCATTTGGAGATCCGAGGTAGATTTGGTGTCTGTTGTAAAACAACCCCTTAAGAGCTCAAGTTGTTGAATTATTTTCTATGTATCAAAGTTTATTTTAAAGGATGTTTCGTGAAAGATTTAGTATATGTGCGTAACAAGTTTGGGACTATTTATTTTAAATGAGGTCCGTTCTTTATTTAAATTAGGATGGACTTTTAATGAATATTTTTGGGATTAAACTATTATTTCTTGATTATATAAATTATTTTTAAGGACTTATAAATATGAATTTCGTAGGCCTACTGACCTACTGTGATCGACGGTTTGTCGATGTCTAACAGCTTTGAAAATTTTATAGCAAGTCCCTACATGAGTCTTGAGTACCCTGGTAAAATTTCAAGCCATTCCAACTTCGTATGATACTTCTTTAAAATGTAAAACCTAAACTGCACATTACTACTGAGAATTTCAGAGAACAGAGAAAAGAGTCATTTATTCAGTAGCTTCCTGGGTGATCTAGCTTTCCAAATTTTTATGGTATTAACCTTATTGTGTTATTTAGATATCCACCAAAGTTGAGCCCAGTTTGACAACGTTTACTATTTTTCAAAATACAAGTTTTCGATTGTTCAAAACTGCCGAACATGGTAGATCGTGGTAAAAACGTCATATCTCTCAAACCACTTGGAGTTTTCGACTCTATTTTTTTTTTATATGAAACTAGACTCGAAGATCTTTCTTTCGGTATGAGTCTCGAGTCCAGGAGATGTCGGAGTCAGAACAGATTAAATTTTGAAGTTGAGTCAGTGTAAAAGCAGAGCATGTTTTGATGATGTTTGATTGTGATTCTTATGTGCCTTATGTTGAGCCTTTTTATTTATTTTATTTTTTTTAATTTTATAACATTACTTGTTCTTATTTATTAAGCCCGATTAATTATGAGATTATAAAGCGAATAAGTTGAAGTATTTATTTTCTATTGACTACGAGGAGCGGGGTTTATTTAATTGACGGATTAGAACACCCCGAAGAGAACGGATTAATTTTTGTTAATTATCCGGCTTCATGAGACGAGACTTAGCTTTGTTTAAATCCGATAGCCTGGATTAACAATAGAAATTCCATGATTATTATCTCAGAATAATAGTTCATGCATACGAGATTCATGCATAGTTTAATTACGCATTCTCATTTAATTGAGAATTTTCCCTCGATTTAAAGTCTTACGTTATTTTTCTCGGATTAAAGGTCGAGCGCAAGAATAAGAGCTCGTCAAGGAGTCACTAATCTGTAGCAAAGCTTGCTATCAGGTGGGTTACTTTCATATATATCAAATGAGTTTAATGTTATGTTTGAACAGTTATTTCATTGCAAAATCTTTGAACTGAAAATTATTTCAAATGTTGTCTTGCCATAAATGTTTCAATGTTTGGTATGATATCTATCTGATGTGGCTTTGCCAGTTATTATGCAATCGAATTCGGGTCCTGAGCAGTTGATAGCTATCCTGCCAGGGCTAGTGTAACACCAGTGACCGTGAGTCATCTAGCGGGTTGGCCGGTCAAGTGACCGGTGAGAGGTGGCCACCTCTCCGGCACACAGTTCCAGATATGATAGATTACAAGAGAACTTAGTCTGCAGACGAACTTTAAGAATCACAAATGAATTTAGTAAGCTTGGGCCTTTTTAGCGAAAAACTCCCTTGCTGTACTGTTTATGATGGCATGACAATTTACAACTTTACGAAGCATGTTATATTTCATAGTAGGCATATGTGCCCACTGAGTACTTTTGTACTCAGCCCTGCATATATTTCTAAATGTGCAGGTTAAGCAGCTGCCGATGGTGATGAAGTGACGAGCGGGACTCTTTTGTCTTATTATGTATTAATGAACTCTAGGGTTACATGTCTTCATACATGTAATCAGAACCTTATTCCGCTGCGTACTCAGAAGTTTTATGTTATTTTGGATAAGTCGGAGTTATCCGAACTTGTTAGTTATTTGAGTCTATACGACAAAAACTCTGTTATATTATAGATATCCATGTTGTTAACAATGATGAAATACGATCCTTTCTTGTTTGATTATTCCCCTTTCTACCCCGCTTCTAACTCCCTCCATTAGCCACGATTTCCCGGCTTAATTATCCTTAATTTTGGCCGGTCGTGACGGATATCGTTTCGACCCCCAGGAAGGGAGCCGTCATATTTCCACGGAATTAGTATGGGAAGAAGAAAGATGATCATCTCCGCCCTGCAAGCAACGAAAATGATGAAGAAGGGATACTCAGCTTACCTCGTATACTTGCACGGAGAACTGGGTACTGAAAAGAGTATAGAAGATGTAGCAATTGTACGGGACTTTTCAGATGTATTTCCAGAGATTCTGCCAGGGCCACCACCGGACAGACCAATTGAGTTTACCATTGATTGGAGCCCGGGGCAGCTCCCATTTCGAAGGCACCATACCGAATGGCTCCTAAAGAGTTGGAAGAACTCAAGATACAACTGCAAGAACTTTTAGAACTTGGATTCATTAGGCCAAGTGTATCACCTTGGGGTGCACCCGTACTTTTTGTGAAGAAAAAAGGGATGGCACATTGCGAATGTGTATAGACTATAGAGAACTGAACAAAGTGACACTGAAGAACAAATATCCTTTACCAAGGATAGATGACCTCTTCGACCAGCTCAAGGGAGCAAGCGTGTTCTCGAAGATTGATTTGCGATCTGGTTATCACCAGCTGAAGATTCGACCAGAAAGACGTACCTAAGACGGCATTTCGAACTAGGTATGGGCCACTACGAATTTGTAGTTGTGCCATTCGGACTAACCAATGCGCCAGCTGTGTTCATGGACCTCATGAATCGAGTGTTTCATCCGTACTTAGACAATTTGTCTTGGTGTTTATAGATGACATCCTGATCTACTCGAAGAACGAGAAAGACCATGAGGAACATCTGAGAATTGTCCTAGAAACGTTGAGGACGGAGCGCCTTTATGCCAATTCAGCAAGTGTGAGTTTTGGCTCAGCGAAGTCACGTTTTTAGGACATATTGTATCATCAGAAGGGATTAAAGTGGACCCTGAAAAAGTGCAAGCGGTGCGTGAATGGAGATCGCCTACTAACCCTATTGAGATAAGAAGTTTCTTAGGATTGGCAGGTTACTATCGGAGGTTTATGGAAGGATTTTCCAAAATTGCAAGGCCAATGACGCAACTACTCAGGAAGGGAATAAAATTTTCTTGGACAGAGGAGTGCGAGAAGAGCTTCCAAGAACTCAAGGAAAAGTTGACTACGGCACCAGTGTTAGCCGTCCCAACAGCTGATAAGGAATACGTGATCTACACAGACGAGTCCAAAAATGGACTTGGTTGCGTGCTGATGCAAGAAGGAAGAGTGATAGCATATGCGTCACGATAGCTTAGGCCACATGAACTGAATTACCCGACTCATGATCTGGAGTTAGCTGCAGTGGTGCATGCGCTGAAGATTTGGAGACACCACCTATATGGAGTTAGATGTGAGATATTCGCAGACCACAAAAGCCTGAAGTATTTTTTTCGAGAAAAATGACCTTAATATGAGACAAAGGAGGTGGCTCGAACTAGTGAAGGATTATGACTGCGGTATTAACTACCACCCGGGTAAGGCCAATATAGTAGCTGATGCATTAAGCCGTAAAACTCAATCTAGGTTGGGATGCCTCGTCACCCAATAGAATGAGCTCATCAAAGAGTTTGGAAAAATGAGCATAGAAGTGGTTAAACCACCAGGGATGATAGCAAGCGATACCTAACTTGAAAAAGATGATTGTAGAAGCACAAAGAAAAGACGAGAAATGGAGAAACTACGGGAAGCAGTAAGGAAAGGAGGAGTCAAGAATATCAAGAAGCCGCAGATAATGCTATCCTCTTTGAGGGAAGAATCTGCATTCCCCGCGATGATGAGCTTATAAGGATAAATCATGAGTGAGGCTCACGATACCCCCTTATACTGCCCACCCCGGAAGTACTAGATGTACCAAGATTGAAGAAGTATTTTTGGTGGGAAGGTATGAAACGAGACATAGCATCATTGTATAGAGGTGCCTAGCTTGCAAGCAAGTGAAGGCTTACACCAAAGGCCATTTGGAAAGTTGCAACCTTTAGAAATTCCGGAATGGAAGTGGGAAAACATTGCAATGGATTTGTGACTAGTTTGCTCAGAACAAAGAAATGAACACTGCAATTTGGGTAATAGTGGATCGACTCACAAAATGTGCTCATTTTATACCAATACCGATCACACACGGGTCAGACAAGCTAGCTCAGTTGTATGTTCGAGAGATTGTACGCTTACACGGTGTACTCGTGTCAATCACTTCAGACCGAGACTCAAAATTTACTTCTAGATTTTGAATGAGCTTACAAAAGGAGTTAGGCACGAGGCTAAATTTTAGCACCGCCTTTCACCCGCAGACAGATGGGCAGTCTGAAAGGACAATTCAGACCCTTGAAGATATGTTGAGAACAGTGGTGTTAGACAGAGGTGGAAGTTGGGAAGCAGTGCTGCCGTTGATTGAATTTGCCTATAATAACAGTTACCAGGCAACTATCGATATGGCACCATATGAGGCATTATATGGAAGAAAATGTAGATCACACCGCTTTATTGGGATGAAGTGGGTGAGAGAAAAGTTTTAGGACCAGACATGGTCAATGAGATGGTTGAGATAGTCCGCCAGATCAGAGGGCGAATAAAAGAGGCACAAGATAGACAGAAATCTTACGCTGATGCACGTCGAACTGAGTTATGTTTTGAAATAGGAGACAAGGTCTTCCTAAAGGTATCTCCTACCAAGGGGATAACTAGGTTGGTGTCAAGGGAAAACTTAGGCCCGATTCGTAGGACCTTATGAGATTTTGGAAAGAATAGGCCCAGTAGCCTATAGGTTGGCATTACCGCCAAGTTTTGGAAATGTTCACAATGTTTTCCACGTATCACAACTCAGAAAATACGTTTTCGATCCAAAGCACATAATCCACCAAGAAGAGATGATCCTTTGCCCAGACTTGAGTTATGAAGAGAGACCAGAGGCCATTCTAGATCGAAAAGTACAACAACTCAGGAATAAGGCAATCACAACAGTGAAAGTCTTATGGAGACACCACGGACAAGAGGAAGCCACGTGGGAGCTTGAAGACAAAATGAAGGATAAATACCCCGAACTGTTTTAGAAGAAATATGCAAATTTCGGGACGAAATTTTTGTTAAGAGGGGTAGTATGTAGTGACCCGCTCTTTTATATATTTTAAATCCAGTAATGAGTGTTTATTTTTGTTCATCAGTGAATGAAAAACGGTTTTTATCCTAATATGAATTCAGCTTATGATCCTGAATTTATATTGTTAAAGCAGTTAATGATATTATTTCAGAGTTATAACTGACTTAGCAAAGTCACGTTATTTATTTAAGCGAGATGGAATTTGATTTTATTTTTACTCAGATCGTGAATTATTTCCGACTCAGGAAGTTAATTAAATCTGCGGATTTAATTTAGATATCAGAGCAACGAACGAATTAAATCTACGGATTTAATTTAGATTCATTTTATAATTTATCGATTTTAGTGAGAAATCACATGTCGAAATACGAGATTTATTTAAATAAACAGTATCAAGCATATACGAGCACACGATCCATCTTACAGTTACAGAATCACCGAGACAGAGAAAATACATCAATAATTCTCCTCTACATTTTTTTTTCCTTTCTTTTCTTCTCTTTTTCTTTCCATTAATTTTGTTCCCCACTCCATCAACTCCACTACCCTATGCTCCCCACCATCTCCACTACCTTTGCTCCCCATCAACTCCAACACTTCACCCATTCCTTCCATTTCGCACCAGCAATCACAAAGAGAAGGAAGACTTGGCTTAACTACTTTGCCAAGATTTCAAGCTGCTCCAGTCCAGTAGTACCCCAACACTCGAAGCTAGAGTTTATTGGGTGAAAAACCGTGCATGAGGTAAGGCAGCGAATCTGCCATAAGCACACTGCTCCGGCAGTGTTTTGCAAGGCGATTCCAGCCATCCAAACGGTTCCCAAAAATTCCCAAATTAATTGTGTATCATCTTTCATACATTTTCTATATTTTGGTAAAATTTCAGAATATTTAGAGCTCGCATGATTTATTTATGAATTTGTAAACATCACTGCCCATCTGGAATACATTTTTGGTAAACAATCTTTGGGAGATCATAAGTAAAGTTTCACTCGGTGAAAACCTTTGAAACTTGAATATGTCACTCTAGACTCCCGTATCTTTCTTTTGACATCGGCCTCACCATTTTTGAGTAAGGGAAACAACCGGTATAAATTCTTGAAATCTAGTTCTTATTCCATGTACCATCCAGTAGATTTTACAAACCTACGACTTTGAGGTGGAAAAGGCCGACTTAAATATTTGATTCTCAAGCCTATCTTTCTACTGAATATTCACTGACATGTTGGGAACTTACTTGTTCAGTTTTAGAATTTTTGGTGAAGCTTAAAGTGGTTTTTCCGATTTATGTTCTGAATCTGCCAAACTTGAACTCTTTTTGTGCACTGAACTTTAGATAGTCATATCTTCTAAACCATGAAGGTTCTTAGAGTAAATCCAACTGGAGAGTGTTATGATCTCTCCCTAGTTTCCAGATTGACCTTTGGGGTTCCCATTGGAGTTTTGTAAAGGGAGATATGAATTTTTAAAGAAAGCCCACTGACTTGGTTGTAATCTGGAAATATGAAATTTACAGATTTTTGCTTGTTAAATACCCATCTTTGAGAGGGCATATCTTGCTCGTTTGAATTGTGTTTTCATTCGATTCAAATTGGAGAATGATCCTTGAAATGTCTAGTTTCCAGAATGTCTTTTGGAGCCTCATTTGGAGATCCGAGGTAGATTTGGTGTCTGTTGTAAAACAACCCCTTAAGAGCTCAAGTTGTTGAATTATTTCTATGTATCAAAGTTTATTTTAAAGGATGTTTCGTGAAAGATTTAGTATATGTGCGTAACAAGTTTGGGACTATTTATTTTAAATGAGGTCCGTTCTTTATTTAAATTAGGATGGACTTTTAATGAATATTTTTGGGATTAAACTATTATTTCTTGATTTATATAAATTATTTTTAAGGACTTATAAATATGAATTTCGTAGGCCTACTGACCTACTGTGATCGACGGTTTGTCGATGTCTAACAGCTTTGAAAATTTATAGCAAGTCCCTACATGAGTCTTGAGTACCCTGGTAAAATTTCAAGCCATTCCAACTTCGTATGATACTTCTTTAAAATGTAAAACCTAAACTGCACATTACTACTGAGAATTTCAGAGAACAGAGAAAAGAGTCATTTATTTCAGTAGCTTCCTGGGTGATCTAGCTTTCCAAATTTTTATGGTATTAACCTTATTGTGTTATTTAGATATCCACCAAAGTTGAGCCCAGTTTGACAACGTTTACTATTTTTCAAAAATACAAGTTTTCGATTGTTCAAAACTGCCGAACATGGTAGATCGTGGTAAAAACGTCATATCTCTCAAACCACTTGGAGTTTTCGACTCTATTTTTTTTTATATGAAACTAGACTCGAAGATCTTTCTTTCGGTATGAGTCTCGAGTCCAGGAGATGTCGGAGTCAGAACAGATTAAATTTTGAAGTTGAGTCAGTGTAAAAGCAGAGCATGTTTTGATGATGTTTGATTGTGATTCTTATGTGCCTTATGTTGAGCCTTTTTATTTTATTTTATTTTATTTTATTTTATAACATTACTTGTTCTTATTTATTAAGCCCGATTAATTATGAGATTATAAAGCGAATAAGTTGAAGTATTTATTTTCTATTGACTACGAGGAGCGGGGTTTATTTAATTGACGGATTAGAACACCCCGAAGAGAACGGATTAATTTTTGTTAATTATCCGGCTTCATGAGACGAGACTTAGCTTTTGTTTAAATCCGATAGCCTGGATTAACAATAGAAATTCCATGATTATTATCTCAGAATAATAGTTCATGCATACGAGATTCATGCATAGTTTAATTACGCATTCTCATTTAATTGAGAATTTTCCCTCGATTTAAAGTCTTACGTTATTTTTCTCGGATTAAAGGTCGAGCGCAAGAATAAGAGCTCGTCAAGGAGTCACTAATCTGTAGCAAAGCTTTGCTATCAGGTGGGTTACTTTCATATATATCAAATGAGTTTAATGTTATGTTTGAACAGTTATTTCATTGCAAAATCTTTGAACTGAAAATTATTTCAAATGTTGTCTTGCCATAAATGTTTCAATGTTTGGTATGATATCTATCTGATGTGGCTTTGCCAGTTATTATGCAATCGAATTCGGGTCCTGAGCAGTTGATAGCTATCCTGCCAGGGCTAGTGTACACCAGTGACCGTGAGTCATCTAGCGGGTTGGCCGGTCAAGTGACCGTGAGAGGTGGCCACCTCTCCGGCACACAGTTCCAGATATGATAGATTACAAGAGAACTTAGTCTGCAGACGAACTTTAAGAATCACAAATGAATTTAGTAAGCTTGGGCCTTTTTAGCGAAAAACTCCCTTGCTGTACTGTTTATGATGGCATGACAATTTACAACTTTACGAAGCATGTTATATTTCATAGTAGGCATATGTGCCCACTGAGTACTTTTGTACTCAGCCCTGCATATATTTCTAAATGTGCAGGTTAAGCAGCTGCCGATGGTGATGAAGTGACGAGCGGGACTCTTTTGTCTTATTATGTATTAATGAACTCTAGGGTTACATGTCTTCATACATGTAATCAGAACCTTATTCCGCTGCGTACTCAGAAGTTTTATGTTATTTTGGATAAGTCGGAGTTATCCGAACTTGTTAGTTATTTGAGTCTATACGACAAAAACTCTGTTATATTATAGATATCCATGTTGTTAACAATGATGAAATACGATCCTTTCTTGTTTGATTATTCCCCTTTCTACCCCGCTTCTAAACTCCCTCCATTAGCCACGATTTCCCGGCTTAATTATCCTTAATTTTGGCCGGTCGTGACATTTTTACATCTCTGCACTCGGACGCATAGTGCCCAAATATATGACAATTATAGCACTTAATTGAAGATTTATCATACCTCGACTGCGTGTTGCTTCTCACTTGTCCACCTTTTGGAGACTCTTTTCTTTCATCATTGTTAACGAAATCTCCTCGTCCACGTCCACGACCTCGACCCATGCCTCGATCTTGGCCTTGGCCACGTCCTCTCCCGGACTGTCCACGACTATTGCTCAGACATTCTTCTTTATCTTTTGAGCTTTCTTGCATTTTTAAAAGTTGCTCCACTATATCTTGTTTCTTTTTCTATTTCTGCTCATAAGCTTGTAATGATCCCAACAAGAGATTGATGATCATCTCCTTCAAATTTTTAGTTTCTTCAATTGTTATTATTATATGCTCAAATCTTGGAGTTAGTGACCGCAATATTTTCTCCATAATTCTAACATCCTCCAAATTTTCACCATTTCTTTTCATTTGATTTGAGACCGTCAAACGTCTTGAAAAATAATCTGAGACCGATTTGGACTCTATCATATTCAACGACACAAATTCTCCTCTTAAAATTTGAAGTCGTACATTTTTAACTTGCTCGGCTCCTTTGCACGCGTTCTGGAGCTTCGCCCACGCTTCTTTGGCGGTACTCGCATTCGAGATCTTCTCAAAATCATCGTCTTCTAGTGCTTGATAAATGAGATAGAGAGCTTTCTTGTCTCTCTTTCTCACGTCTCGCGATCTATCCTTTTGTTGTTGGGATAGTGCGGCCTCGTCTTGCAGCTCCTCGTAGCTGTTCTCCACGATTTCCCAAACTTCGTGGGCTTCCAATAGCACCTTCATTTTGATACTCCAATTGTCGATGTTGCTCTTGTTGAGCATGGGGACTTGAAACGATCGATTGAAGATTCACCATATATACCACAAGTAGAACCTTGTGGCTCTGTTACAACTTTGTTGAAAATATAGATATTATATATTTGAGAGAATAGATAATGTTGAAGGATTTAATTTGTGAGTATGTGTATAGTGTGTGTGGACGTGTGTGTGTGTATATTTTAAGATATTAAGTTATCCTTAAAAATTAATATAAGTAATAGTAATAAGTATTAGTTGGCAAGTCTATTTCACGTGCTCATTTGTTCAAACCCTCGCGGCTATAAATAAGTCTTGAAAAGTTATATCCAAATCACACAAAACTCAAAATAATCTTGAATTTGAGTTCTCAAATTTTAAGGTTATGGCATCCATCAAAATCACATTATTTGCACTTCTATTTCTCGCCATTTTTACATATTCTAAGGCAACCCTGAGCCCTCTCAAAGAGACCGAAATAACACTCTACTACAAAATTTCTGCCGGTGGCCCAAATGCGACCGTGATCGAGGTCCCGGGCCCGTCAATCGGGCCCCTAAACTTCACTAGGTTCGGAGCCACGTTTGTCTCGGACACCCTGATAACCGAAGAAATCGAGGAATTCTCGGCCCCAGTCGCTAGGGGCCGGCGGTTTTTTGTCATAGCGGCCCTTGATGGATCCCAAAGTCTGTGGGTAGACTCGGTTGTGTTTATCAATGGCAAGTATAAAGGCAGCACACTGCAATTACAAGGCTCTTACTCGTTTATGGAATTGTCGGAGATGGCAGTGGTAGGCGGCACCGGAAAATTCCGTCGGGCCAGCGGTTACGCGACTTTCGAGACTGTTTACTTTGATCCCGTGAGAAGCTATGCAGTCCTGCAATCTAATCTGACTGTGCTACATTATGTTTGATAGCCCTAGATAAAGCAAAATAGATAAATAATCATGTCTTATCTAAGCGTTTGATAGCAATATTGTCACGACCGGTCCTAATTAAGGATAATTAAGCCGGGAAACCGTGACTAATGGAGGGATATTAGAAGCGGGGTAGAAAGGGGATAATTAAACAAAGAAGAATCACATTTCATCATTTAACAAAAGGAATATTTATAATATAACAGAAGTTTAGTCGTATAGACTCAAATAACTAATAAGTTCAGATATCTCTGACTTAGCCAAATAAACATAAAACTTCTGAGTACGCAGCGGAATATGATTCTGATTACATGTATGAAGACATGTAACCCTAGAGTTCATTAATACATAATAAGACAAAAGAATCCCGCTCGTCACTTCATCACCATCTGCAGCTGCTCAACCTGCACATTTAGAAATATATGCAGGGCTTGAGTACAAAAGTACTCAGTGGGCACGTATGCCTAAGTATAAAAATACATGCTTCAAAACTGTAAATTGTCATGCCATCATAAACAGTACAGCAAGGGAGTTTTTCGCTAAAAGCCCAAGCTTACTAAATTCATTTGTGATTCTTAAAGTTCGACTGCAGTCTAAGTTCTGTAATCTATCATATCTGGAACTGTGTGCCGGAGAGGTGGCCACCTCTCACGGTCACTTGACCGGCCAACCCGCTAGATGACTCACGGTCACTGGTGTACACTAGCCCTGGCAGGATAGCTATCAACTGCTCAAGACCCGAATTCGATTGCATCATTGGCAAAGCCAAAGCAGATAGATATCATACTAAAATTTAAACATTTTATGGCAAGACAATACTTGAAATAACTTTAACTCAAAGATTTTGTCATGAAATAACTTGCTTGAACGTAATATTTAAACTCATTTGATATATATGAAAGTAATGCCCACCTGTTAGAAACTTTTTGTGGTACAGTAGCTCCTTGACTGATTATTAATCTCGTGCTTGACCTTTATTACGAGAATATAAATAAGATATTGCTCGAGTAAAATCCTCAAATAATGAGATTACAGAATTAACTATGCATGATTTTTATGCATGATTTATTACTCCGAGATGATATTAGATAATCACTACTATTAATCCTCACTATCGGATCAAATAAATACCAACTAGGTTTCATCTTGCGTGGTTGAGTAATTAACTAAAATAATCCGTTCGCTTCAGGTGTTCCAATCCGCCAAGTAAATAAACCCCATTCCTCGTAGTCAATAAAAAAAATAAAATAAATAAATAAATACTTCAACTTATTTGCTTTATAACCTCATAATTAATCAGACTTAATAAATAGGAACAAGTAATGTTATAAGATTAAATAATTAAAAGGCTCAACATAAGGCAGCCTAATAATTAATTAAACAAATATGGGCTTGATTTAAATAAATCGTGGCATTCCAATAATTAAATTGAAAAGTTTAGTTGGAGTAATTCATGGACTCAAGTAATTAAATAATTTTAGGGCCCAGTTGAATAAATAACCAAGGCTTAAAGAAAATAATTAGGAGGCCCAATCGGAATAAAATAACAAAGCCCAATGAATTAATTAAATTAGGCCCAATGAATTAATTAAATTAGGCCCAATGAATTAAACTAAAGCCCAAGCAAAATAATTGAATTAGGCCCAATTATAATAAATACAACAAGGCCCAAAAATAAATAATTATGAAGCCCAAAGAAAATAAAATAAAGGCCCAAATTTTCGGCCCAACTCAAGCCCACTGTAATTTAAAATAAAATCGGCCCACTGAAACGAAGCCCAAATAAGGAGTCCAACATAATTAAATAAACTCCGGCCCAATGAAATGGCCCAATGTAATGGCCCAATTATTAAAATAAATAAAGTCCAACTCAATTAAATGAAGCCCATACAAATCAAAACAACAATTAAATCAAAGCCCATATAAATAAAATCGGAGGCCCAATCAGTAATTAAAATCGGCCATTTAAATAAAATCAGAGGCCCAATATTAATAAATAAGCCAGCCCAACTCAAGCCCACTAAAAATAAATCAACAAGGCCCAAAGAATTTAATAAATAAGCCCAATTAAAATAAGGAGTCCAACTTTAATTAAAATAGGAAAAAGCCCAAAATTCCCCCCCCCCCCCAACATCTCGGTTCTCTCTCTCTATTTCAATACACACTCACATACACTCTCACACACACTCTCGGTTCTCTCTTTTACCTTACAAATCACGCACACACACAAAAGAACGCACACCTCTCTCTCTCTCTCACTCAAAACAGTCGAGCTCTCTCTCTCTATTTCTCCCTCTCGCTCCGCCTCCAACCGGCCTCAGCCGAGGCGCCTGCCGCTGCAGCTCCTCGTCAACGTCAATCCCTCAACGTCCTTCTTATCCTCTCCAAAACAGATCTGTCACTCTCAATCTCGTCGTTGCTGCTGCGTTCCTCCAGTGAGCAGATAAAAGTTCGACGCCTCTGTCGATTCCCCGAGCCCCGACGCCGCTGCTGCTACTGGAATCCGGCGAGCCAGCCTGCTCACGGTTGCCTATTGCTGCGTCGTCGGCTGCCTTCGAGATTTCCGCCGCCTCTAACTACAGCTGCTGTTTTGCCGGGTCGCGGCCTGGAATTCTATCGCCGGACGTAGCCGCTTGGGAGCGCCGCCGCCAGCCGCTGCTGTTAACAGCAAGAGTCCAGCAGCCTCCTTTCCCGGAGCCGCCGTCGCCATGATTCGCAGAGCTCCGACAGTCCCGATTCAGACGTCAATGAAAGCTCCGTCGTCGCGTCGTCTTCCGATTCAGAGCAGGGCAGTCGGCCCTATTCCTTAAGCTAAGTTCTCTAGTCATTCTTCTTTTACTACACAAATAAAATGTTGTTGTGGTTCTCTTTGCTACTGATTAAGCAAATTCTCGTATTCTGTTTAATCTTCTAGTTGCTAAGGTGAATGATTCTCAAGCTTGTTGTTCTATATTGCAGTAGGATGAAAAGCATAAGTCTTTTTATTGCTATACATATCATGCCCATTTGATATAGTGGTGAAACGTGATTATGCCTCTGATATGAATGCGAACTGAATGGTTATTTGAGATAGCAAAATACCTCGCTTGTATTCAATTGATTGGTTGTTGCTGGAGTGTAGTGAAGGGTGAAATAACTGAAATGGATTGAAGTTGCCATTGTTTAACGAATGAAGGAGACTTGAACTGAAAATAGCAAAGTTAAGGACAAAGCTTACCTTGCAATTGTTTGGTTTGATTGATGTATTGTTCGTTGTAGTTGATTAGTTCCACTGAGGAATTAACTGAAATAAATGATGGTTCATTGTATAATGCAGGTGAATTTAGTCGAGGGAGAATGAAAGTATTGAGCCAAACCTTACCTTGAGAGCTTTGGCAGAAACAAACTGGGTTGTTCTTAAATTTTGTTTTCTCGGTGAAACAAGATGAGAGTGAAAGTTTGCATTTGTTAGGGGATGATACTAATAGAAAATATATATTGCTGCATAATTGAGTGATGAGTGGTGGGAAAAATGATGAGTGATGGGGGAAAGTGGTTGGGAAAGAGTGAATGGTCGGGGTGAAAAATGAGTGGTGGGGAAAAGTGGTGGTCAAAGATTGATGGAAAGAAAAAGAAAAAAAATATAGAGAAGAATTAATGATGTATTTTCTATGTCTCGGTGATTCCGTAACTGAAATAAAATACTGGCTTCGATTCTGCTTGATACTGTATTTACATAAATCTCGATTTCGACATGTGATATCTCGCTAAAATCGATAAGTTATAAAATGAATCAAAATTAAATCCGTAGATTTAATTCGTTCGTTGTTCTAATATATAAATTAAATCCGCAGATTTAATTAACTCACGAGTCTGAAATAATCCACAACTTGAGTAAGAATAAAATCTAATTCCATCTCGCTTAAATAAATAACGTGACTTTGCTAAGTCAGTTATAACTCTGAAATAATATCATTGACTGCTTTAACAATATAAATTCAGGATCATAAGCTGAATTCATATCAGAATAATATCCGTTTTCATTCACTGATGAACAAAAATACACACTCATTACTGGATTTAAAATATATAAAAGAGCGGGTCACTACATACTACCCCTCTTAACAAAAATTTCGTCCCGAAATTTGCATATTTCTTCTAAAACAGTTCGGGGTATTTATCCTTCATTTTGTCTTCAAGCTCCCACGTGGCTTCCTCTTGTCCGTGGTGTCTCCATAAGACTTTCACTGATGTGATTGCCTTATTCCTGAGTTGTTGTACTTTTCGATCTAGAATGGCCTCTGGTCTCTCTTCATAACTCAAGTCTGGGCAAAGGATCATCTCTTCTTGGTGGATTATGTGCTTTGGATCGAAAACGTATTTTCTGAGTTGTGATACGTGGAAAACATTGTGAACGTTTCCAAAACTTGGCGGTAATGCCAACCTATAGGCTACTGGGCCTATTCTTTCCAAAATCTCATAAGGTCCTACGAATCGGGGCCTAAGTTTTCCCTTGACACCAAACCTAGTTATCCCCTTGGTAGGAGATACCTTTAGGAAGACCTTGTCTCCTATTTCAAAACATAACTCAGTTCGACGTGCATCAGCGTAAGATTTCTGTCTATCTTGTGCCTCTTTTATTCGCCCTCTGATCTGGCGGACTATCTCAACCATCTCATTTACCATGTCTGGTCCTAAAACTTTTCTCTCACCCACTTCATCCCAATAAAGTGGTGATCTACATTTTCTTCCATACAATGCCTCATATGGTGCCATATCGATAGTCGCCTGGTAACTGTTATTATAGGCAAATTCAATCAACGGCAGCACTACTTCCCAACTTCCACCTCTATCTAACACCACTGTTCTCAACATATCTTCGAGGGTCTGAATTGTCCTTTCAGACTGCCCATCTGTCTGCGGGTGGAAGGCGGTGCTGAAATTTAACCTCGTGCCTAACTCCTTCTGTAAGCTCATCCAAAATCTAGAAGTAAATTTTGAGTCTCGGTCTGAAGTGATCGACACTGGTACACCGTGTAAGCGTACAATCTCTCGAACATACAACTGAGCTAGCTTGTCTGACCCATGTGTGATCGGTATTGGTATAAAATGAGCACATTTTGTGAGTCGATCCACTATTACCCAAATGGCAGTGTTTCCTCTCTTTGTTTTGGGCAAACTGGTCACAAAATCCATTGCGATGTGCTCCCACTTCCATTCTGGAATTTCCAACGGTTGTAGTTTTCCATATGGCCTTTGATGTAAGGCCTTCACCTGTTGGCATGCTAGGCATTTCTCCACAAATGACGCTATGTCTCTCTTCATTCCTTCCCACCAAAAGTGTTTCTTTAGGTCCTGATACATCTTAGTACTGCCTGGGTGGGCAGTATAAGGGGTATCGTGAGCCTCACTCATGATTTTATCCTTAAGCTCATCATCGTGGGGATGCATATTCTTCCTTCAAAGAGGATAACATTATCTGATGCTTCTTGATAATTCTTGACGCCTCCTTTTCTTACTGCTTCCCGTAGTTTTTCCATCTTCCCGTCTTTTCTTTGTGCTTCTACGATCATCTTCCTCAAGTTAGGTACTGTTGCCACAACGCTTGCTATCGTCCCTGGTGGTTTAACCACTTCTATGCTCATTTTGCTAAATTCCCTTATGAGCACCGTCTCTCGAGTGATGAGAGCTCCCAATTTAGATTGGGTCTTACGACTCAATGCATCAGCCACTACGTTGGCCTTGCCTGGGTGGTAGTTAATACCGCAGTCATAGTCTTTCACTAGTTCGAGCCATCTCCTCTGTCTCATGTTGAGGTCCTTTTGCTCGAAAAAGTATTTCAGGCTTTTATGATCTGTGAATATTTCACACCTAACTCCATATAAGTGGTGCCTCCAAATCTTCAGCGCATGCACCACTGCAGCTAACTCCAAATCATGAGTCGGGTAATTCAGTTCATGTGGCCTAAGCTGTCGTGACGCATATGCTATCACTCTTCCTTCTTGCATCAGCACGCAACCAAGTCCATTTTTGGACGCGTCTGTGTAGATCATGTATTCCTTATCAGCTGTTGGGACGGCTAACACTGGTGCCGTAGTTAACTTCTCCTTAAGTTCTTGGAAGCTCTTCTCGCACTCCTCTGTCCAAGAAAATTTTATTCCCTTCCTGAGTAGTTGCGTCATTGGCCTTGCAATTTTGGAAAATCCTTCCATAAACCTCCTATAGTAACCTGCCAATCCTAAGAAACTTCTTATCTCATTAGGGTTAGTAGGCGATTTCCATTCGCGCACTGCTTGCACTTTTTCAGGGTCCACTTTAATCCCTTCTGATGATACAATATGTCCTAAAAACGTGACTTCGCTGAGCCAAAACTCACACTTGCTGAATTTGGCATAAAGGCGCTCTGTTCTCAACGTTTCTAGAATAATTCTCAGATGTTCCTCATGGTCTTTATCGTTCTTTGAGTAGATCAGGATGTCATCTATGAATACCAAGACAAATTTGTCTAAATACGGATGGAACACTCGATTCATGAGGTCCATGAACACGGCTGGCGCATTAGTTAGCCCGAATGGCACAACTACAAATTCGTAGTGGCCATACCTAGTTCGAAATGCCGTCTTAGGTACGTCTTCTGATCGAATCTTCAGCTGGTGATAACCAGACCGCAAATCAATCTTCGAGAACATGCTTGCTCCCTTGAGCTGGTCGAAGAGGTCATCTATCCTTGGTAAAGGATATTTGTTCTTCAGTGTCACTTTGTTCAGTTCCCTATAGTCTATGCACATTCTCAATGTGCCATCCTTTTTCTTCACAAAAAGTACAGGTGCACCCCAAGGTGATACACTTGGCCTAATGAATCCAAGTTCCAAAAGTTCTTGCAGTTGTATCTTGAGTTCTTCCAACTCTTTAGGAGCCATCCGGTATGGTGCCTTCGAAATGGGAGCTGCCCCGGGCTCCAAATCAATGGTAAACTCAATTGGTCTGTCCGGTGGTGGCCCTGGCAGAATCTCTGGAAATACATCTGAAAAGTCCCGTACAATTGCTACATCTTCTATACTCTTTTCAGTACCCAGTTCTCCGTGCAAGTATACGAGGTAAGCTGGGTATCCCTTCTTCATCATTTTCGTTGCTTGTAGGGCGGAGATGATCATCTTTCTTCTTCCCATACTAATTCCGTGGAAATGTGACGGCTCCCTTCCTGGGGGTCGAAACAATATCTGTCTTTCGTTACAAAGGATGGTGGCATAGTTCTCGGCTAGCCAGTCCATTCCTAGGATTATGTCCACATCTCCCATCGGTATAACATAGGAGTTGTTCACTACAATCTTGTGTGACCCTATGTTCAGTTCTAGGTTCAAGCACACATGATCTACTGTCGTCATTCCTCCTATAGGTGATGATATACTCAACTCCAGGTCAGCTCTTTCCATTTTAAGTTTTAATGTATCAACACATGTACTTGAAATGAAAGTATGCGATGCGCCCGTATCAAATAGAAGTACAACAGGAGTATTGAGTAGCATGCCCATACCTGCCAGGTTTCCCTGGTTGTTCTCGGGCTGCTTCTGCCTCATAGCATAGGCTCTAGCATGACGAGGTTTTTCATGTTGTTTCTGTTGTCGCTGCTGTTGTTGGCGGGCCTGTTGCTGATACTGTTGTTGAGGTTGTGGTTGGTACTGTAGCTGTTGGTGCTGCTGTGGCTGCTGATACTGTGGTTGCTGCCTTGGGTATGGTTGGGGCAAAGCTTGAATTGCTCGCAGATGCGGAGCCTGGATAGGTGGGTTTGGCCTTGAACTCGTTCCATGTTGCTTATTCGGGCACCGGTTTGCATAGTGCCCCTTCTGGTTACAGATATAGCAACTATCACTGCCGGCCTTACAGATTCCCACATGATTTTTGTTACATTTGGGGCAATGTGGGGCCCTCTGTTGGTTATTTCCCATCTGTTTCGGTGCACTCTGACCTCCATAGCCCTGTGACTGGAAGACCCGTCCCTGCCATGGCCTCTTCTCGCTTTGGTTCGGGTTACTGTTGTCCCATCTCCTCTTCCCTTTGAAATTCTGATTATGATTTTGATCATGTAGAGGTGCTGGAGCAGGTACAGTTGCAAGTCTTTCTCCTGGCATGGCTGCCTCAATGTCTAACGCTCGGCTGAGCGACTCAGTGTAAGACAATCCTCCATGGCTTGCCAAGGCCATCCTAATCTTGTGCCTCAGACCGGCACAAAACTTTTTAGCCATCTTCTCATCTGTGTCCACTTGTTCCGGCGCATATCTAGACATATCGCAGAACATCCTGTCATATTGAGTTACCGACATCTTCCCTTGCTTTAGATTGTAAAATTCAGCTTCCTTCTTCTTGCGGTAGCTCTTGGGTATATACTTGTCATATATACCAGCTTTGAATTGTTCCCAGGTCAGGTTTTCTAACTGCTCTGCTGTCATCGTTTTCATCCGTGCTTCCCACCAGAAATCAGCTGACCCAGTCAACTGAAAGGACATACAAGTCAGACGTTCTTGGTCGGTGCAACGCAGGAAGTTGAAAATGCGTTCAATAGCGCGAACCCAAGTTTCAGCTTCTGCTGGGTCTCCTGTCCCGTTGAAGGTAGGTGGGTTCTGTCGCAAGAATAATTCTTCAATCCGTCGTTCTGGCTGAACAGGTGGTTGAACTATTTCGGGTTCTGGTTCTGGCCCTGTTTCTGGGCCTCTTCTTTCATTTCGGGGAATCCTGCCCCCTCCTCTTGGTCGTCCTCGTTTTGGCGGCATTCTATTAGGTTAAACACAAGTTGTCAGTGCATTAAAAAAAACAATAAGGCCATACTATCATTTCTATAGTTACTCTTTAACTCATCGAGTTCTGCTCTTGTTAAAACTTAAACGAACATATAAATAAAACATAGCGGAACGACTTGCTGCGAAAAACCAATAAGATCACCATATATAACATAGGGAAAATTGCCTCAATGAGGATTTTACATCATCATAAAATCTAGATTCAAAGATCTATCTAAGTACCACACATGATGAACTGGCTACCTAGTGAGCCATTACAAAAACTACTCAGTCACGGAACGTCCCAAGGTTTCGCGTCTCCGTCCTAATACTAGTCAAAAGTCTATGCCGACACATGGCATACAAAAGCATCAGAACAATCTATGTTTCTGGAATATTTAAATATCATCCTATTAGATATATATATAAACCGGTCTAAGAAGATCGGGTACAAGATCCCTGGGTCGGGGCATGGCTGTCTTCCTCTGGATCCTCTTCCGGATCTTCCTCTGGGTCCTCATCTGTTTCTCCGCCAGATGGGTGCGACTCACCCCCTCCTTCACCTGCTGCCTGGCCAATGATGGCTGAGCGAATCATCTTCAAGGTGACTCGAAGAGTTGGGCGGTCGTCCATGGCCGGGGCTTTTCCCCTATTGAGGAAATCCATGGTATCGGCTAAGACTCTGTCAACGTCGGCCATAGCGGCTGCTATCTCTGCCTTGCTCAACTGCCTCGATGACAATGGTGGCTCACAGACTAATGGCACTGAACCCGTGCCAGGTGGAAAATCTCTGTAGGCTTGAGGCCTAGAGGGGCCTGCCTCAGCGTCGTGCCTCCTGGGTTGCCTTAAGATAGGGGCTGCTGGTGGAGTCGGCTCCGGAAGTGGGTCCAGTAGTTCGTCGGGCGAAGGTACTCCGACTCGAGCAAGGTCTCCCGGACGTATATACGGCCCTCGAGGAGCATTTCCCCAACGAGTGAATTGTGCCTGTATCTCAGCAGTAAATCCAGAGAAGTCATAATGCAAGTCATAGGACCTGCCAGAACGAGTGATGTAGTGAGCGGAAATCATCCTCGCCCATCCCTGCCATTCTGATGGCAGCAAATCCATTAGCCGCTCCATTCTGTCATAGTCTGATATCCCATGGTCTCTTGCAGCGACCCAGTGTCGATGGAAGCCGGCCAAGAATTGGCCTAAGTCATCACCGTGGCATCGGCGATAAGTAAAATATGAGTTCCTGATAGCATCCGGACTAGCATCTCGACGCAACGGCCGTCGTCTGGTAAAGCGCATCCTTGCCATCTATACATGAAGGTCGCATAATCAAACTCACGAATATCAAAATAGGTGGCAAAAACAGTAAGGTTCAAACATATCTACAACAGTAAGGTAATAATTCTACTTGAGGTCTCGAAATTCAAACCATGGTATTATAATCATAATAGCCTAACACTAGACTCGAATATAATTCGTGAAGTCTTAAATATGCTGCAACTAGTACTAACTAGGTTTTTGAAAAGAGATAACTCCGCTATGTTGCAGTTTCCAAACTATGTAGGGTATTCTTATTACTATGAAAAGTGTTCCCACTATACTCTGATTAAGGCAATAGTTGATTCGGTATCCGCCTCGCGTGAATAATCCGAACGAAGATCTATGCCCGTGTCACTGTCTCGTGTGTGACACTTTTCTTTACTCCCCATTGTATTTTGTTTGTTGATTTCTCGTCTGGTTCACTAACTTTGTATCTTACTCATCGCCTCAATTTACAGAGAAAAGCAAAAATGTTCTTGCTAAATTCCTTCTATTGTTGTGTTCATAACAGTGATCATGCATCCTTAGCGCATCTAAGTTCATTGAGTAACATCTCCATAAAAAGGCATAAGTAAAATCAACATTTGCATCAAGGCGAAATATAAACTTCAACATTCGAAACTTTCTGTTGCATTCCTTTCTGTTGAGCATAGCGATGTGATGAAGTGCTGAGCTTTTGCCGACTGACTCTTTCATACTAGTGATCATACTAGAAAAATTTATTAACTCTAGGGTTCAGAGCAAATGAACTGCTCTGATACCACTCTGTCACGACCGGTCCTAATTAAGGATAATTAAGCCGGGAAACCGTGACTAATGGAGGGATATTAGAAGCGGGGTAGAAAGGGGATAATTAAACAAAGAAGAATCACATTTCATCATTTAACAAAAGGAATATTTATAATATAACAGAAGTTTAGTCGTATAGACTCAAATAACTAATAAGTTCAGATATCTCTGACTTAGCCAAATAAACATAAAACTTCTGAGTACGCAGCGGAATATGATTCTGATTACATGTATGAAGACATGTAACCCTAGAGTTCATTAATACATAATAAGACAAAAGAATCCCGCTCGTCACTTCATCACCATCTGCAGCTGCTCAACCTGCACATTTAGAAATATATGCAGGGCTTGAGTACAAAAGTACTCAGTGGGCACGTATGTCTAAGTATAAAAATACATGCTTCAAAACTGTAAATTGTCATGCCATCATAAACAGTACAGCAAGGGAGTTTTTCGCTAAAAGCCCAAGCTTACTAAATTCATTTGTGATTCTTAAAGTTCGACTGCAGTCTAAGTTCTGTAATCTATCATATCTGGAACTGTGTGCCGGAGAGGTGGCCACCTCTCACAGTCACTTGACCGGCCAACCCGCTAGATGACTCACGGTCACTGGTGTACACTAGCCCTGGCAGGATAGCTATCAACTGCTCAAGACCCGAATTCGATTGCATCATTGGCAAAGCCAAAGCAGATAGATATCATACTAAAATTTAAACATTTTATGGCAAGACAATACTTGAAATAACTTTAACTCAAAGATTTTGTCATGAAATAACTTGCTTGAACGTAATATTTAAACTCATTTGATATATATGAAAGTAATGTCCACCTGTTAGAAACTTTTTGTGGTACAGTAGCTCCTTGACTGATTATTAATCTCGTGCTTGACCTTTATTACGAGAATATAAATAAGATATTGCTCGAGTAAAATCCTCAAATAATGAGATTACAGAATTAACTATGCATGATTTTTATGCATGATTTATTACTCCGAGATGATATTTGATAATTACTACTATTAATCCTCACTATCGGATCAAATAAATACCAACTAGGTTTCATCTTGCGTGGTTGAGTAATTAACTAAAATAATCCGTTCGCTTCAGGTGTTCCAATCCGCCAAGTAAATAAACCCCATTCCTCGTAGTCAATAAAAAAAAAAATAAATAAATACTTCAACTTATTTGCTTTATAACCTCATAATTAATCAGACTTAATAAATAGGAACAAGTAATGTTATAAGATTAAATAATTAAAAGGCTCAACATAAGGCAGCCTAATAATTAATTAAACAAATATGGGCTTGATTTAAATAAATCGTGGCATTCCAATAATTAAATTGAAAAGTTTAGTTGGAGTAATTCATGGACTCAAGTAATTAAATAATTTTAGGGCCCAGTTGAATAAATAACCAAGGCCTAAAGAAAATAATTAGGAGGCCCAATCGGAATAAAATAACAAAGCCCAATGAATTAATTAAATTAGGCCCAATGAATTAATTAAATTAGGCCCAATGAATTAAACTAAAGCCCAAGCAAAATAATTGAATTAGGCCCAATTATAATAAATACAACAAGGCCCAAAAATAAATAATTATGAAGCCCAAAGAAAATAAAATAAAGGCCCAAATTTTTGGCCCAACTCAAGCCCACTGTAATTTAAAATAAAATCGGCCCACTGAAACGAAGCCCAAATAAGGAGTCCAACATAATTAAATAAACTCCGGCCCAATGAAATGGCCCAATGTAATGGCCCAATTATTAAAATAAATAAAGTTCAACTCAATTAAATGAAGCCCATACAAATCAAAACAACAATTAAATCAAAGCCCATATAAATAAAATCGGAGGCCCAATCAGTAATTAAAATCGGCCATTTAAATAAAATCAGAGGCCCAATATTAATAAATAAGCCAGCCCAACTCAAGCCCACTAAAAATAAATCAACAAGGCCCAAAGAATTTAATAAATAAGCCCAATTAAAATAAGGAGTCCAACTTTAATTAAAATAGGAAAAAGCCCAAAATTTCCCCCCCCCCAACATCTCGGTTCTCTCTCTCTATTTCAATACACACTCACATACACTCTCACACACACTCTCGGTTCTCTCTTTTACCTTACAAATCACGCACACACACAAAAGAACGCACACCTCTCTCTCTCTCACTCAAAATAGTCGAGCTCTCTCTCTCTATTTCTCCCTCTCGCTCCGCCTCCAACCGGCCTCAGCCGAGGCGCCTGCCGCTGCAGCTCCTCGTCAACGTCAATCCCTCAACGTCCTTCTTATCCTCTCCAAAACAGATCTGTCACTCTCAATCTCGTCGTTGCTGCTGCGTTCCTCCAGTGAGCAGATAAAAGTTCGACGCCTCTGTCGATTCCCCGAGCCCCGACGCCGCTGCTGCTACTGGAATCCGGCGAGCCAGCCTGCTCACGGTTGCCTATTGCTGCGTCGTCGGCTACCTTCGAGATTTCCGCCGCCTCTAACTACAGCTGCTGTTTCGCCGGGTCGAGGCCTGGAATTCTATCGCCGGACGTAGCCGCTTGGGAGCGCCGCCGCCAGCCGCTGCTGTTAACAGCAAGAGTCCAACAGCCTCCTTTCCCGGAGCCGCCGTCGCCATGATTCGCAGAGCTCCGACAGTCCCGATTCAGACGTCAATGAAAGCTCCGTCGTCGCGTCGCCTTCCGATTCAGAGCAGGGCAGTCGGCCCTATTCCTTAAGCTAAGTTCTCTAGTCATTCTTCTTTTACTACACAAATAAAATGTTGTTGTGGTTCTCTTTGCTACTGATTAAGCAAATTCTCGTATTCTGTTTAATCTTCTAGTTGCTAAGGTGAATGATTCTCAAGCTTGTTGTTCTATATTGCAGTAGGATGAAAAGCATAAGTCTTTTTATTGCTATACATATCATGCCCATTTGATATAGTGGTGAAACGTGATTATGCCTCTGATATGAATGCGAACTGAATGGTTATTTGAGATAGCAAAATACCTCGCTTGTATTCAATTGATTGGTTGTTGCTGGAGTGTAGTGAAGGGTGAAATAACTGAAATGGATTGAAGTTGCCATTGTTTAACGAATGAAGGAGACTTGAACTGAAAATAGCAAAGTTAAGGACAAAGCTTACCTTGCAATTGTTTGGTTTGATTGATGTATTGTTCGTTGTAGTTGATTAGTTCCACTGAGGAATTAACTGAAATAAATGATGGTTCATTGTATAATGCAGGTGAATTTAGTCGAGGGAGAATGAAAGTATTGAGCCAAACCTTACCTTGAGAGCTTTGGCAGAAACAAACTGGGTTGTTCTTAAATTTTGTTTTCTCGGTGAAACAAGATGAGAGTGAAAGTTTGCATTTGTTAGGGGATGATACTAATAGAAAATATATATTGCTGCATAATTGAGTGATGAGTGGTGGGAAAAATGATGAGTGATGGGGGAAAGTGGTTGGGAAAGAGTGAATGGTCGGGGTGAAAAATGAGTGGTGGGGAAAAGTGGTGGTCAAAGATTGATGGAAAGAAAAAGAAAAAAAATATAGAGAAGAATTAATGATGTATTTTCTATGTCTCGGTGATTCCGTAACTGAAATAAAATACTGGCTTCGATTCTGCTTGATACTGTATTTACATAAATCTCGATTTCGACATGTGATATCTCGCTAAAATCGATAAGTTATAAAATGAATCAAAATTAAATCCGTAGATTTAATTCGTTCGTTGTTCTAATATATAAATTAAATCCGCAGATTTAATTAACTCACGAGTCTGAAATAATCCACAACTTGAGTAAGAATAAAATCTAATTCCATCTCGCTTAAATAAATAACGTGACTTTGCTAAGTCAGTTATAACTCTGAAATAATATCATTGACTGCTTTAACAATATAAATTCAGGATCATAAGCTGAATTCATATCAGAATAATATCCGTTTTCATTCACTGATGAACAAAAATACACACTCATTACTGGATTTAAAATATATAAAAGAGCGGGTCACTACAAATATTGATTAACAAGAAGGCCCGCATTAAGCGAGAGGCCCGCTCTTATATCACTGTTCCACTGAAAAATTTAATATCTCCTCCCCTGGTATTATTTATCTAATTATTATTTATCTAAGTTTTATTTATCACCCTTTATCTCAATTTACATATCAAACACGCCCATTTTTATCAATTTGATTGTATGCTTGAAATATATATGTGGCTTTGGCATTTCAATAAATTTATGAGGTTAAAAAGACTAACAATCATGTTATATACTAGTCCGTTATGCATTGAGATATCCAGTGATATCCCACTTTAGGTCTTCCTTTCAATTTTATTTATTTTCTTATATCCCTTTGTCTCACAAAAACATGAACATCTGCAAGTGACACAGGTTTTAAAAAATGTTAAACAAAATTGTATTGTAAGTGGAAAATGAGTCTCACTTTATTAAAAGTAGGGACAAAAAGTAAAGGGTTTGTAGTGGAGTAGTGTACAAAAATATAAATGTTCATGTTTTGTGAAATGCCCTCAAACGGCAAAATGTTCATGGTTTGTTGAGACGGAGGGAGTATATTTTTTTCTTTAATTTCAGTTTTGTATCATTAAATTTAATTTTGTGATTATGAACTAGGGTTTATTTCATCTAATTAGGGTATTTCATTATTTTTTATCATTTAATTTCAATTTTGTTAACTAATATGTTGATATATTCAAAGTTATAGTATATATTTGTATAAATTTTAATTCTTTTGAAATAAAAATTAATTATAATTCATACTATTAGAATTAATTTTATTTTTATAAAATATTATTAAAACAATAGATATAATTATGGGACGTAGTGACACACATAAAATTGTGGAACACTGAATCTCATTTCATTATTTAAATGGTTGATTGCATATAAATTACTGAGCTTTCATACAATTCTTATTTTACATCAATTTGAAAATCTGTATTTGTTTTTTTTTTTGTTATTTTGCTATCGCAACCATTTTCCGGCCAAACTTAATACTAAATTTATATAGCTACATATAGCTAATGAATTCACTATCACAAATCTATATATATATAAAAGTAAAATAAATTCTATCCTACATGGCGTAATAGAATCACTCTATTCTAATTTTCCTCAATTCTCATTCATTCTTATTTTTTCTAAATTTTTAATCAACAATTATCACTCCATTCTAAATTTTTTCAATTCTCATTCATTCTTATTTATTTGTATATTTCTAATCAATTTTTATATTATAGCAAAATAAATCATATCCTACGTAGCATCGTATAATCACTTCATTATAATTTTCCTCAATTCTCATTCATTCTTATTTATCTATAAATTTTTTATATATATTATAGCAAAATAAATCTTATCCTACATGGCATCGTATAATCACTTCATTATAATTTTTCTCAATTCTGATTCATTCTTATTTATTTGTATATTTCTAATCAATTTTTACGTTATAGCAAAATAAATCATATCCTACGTGGCGCCGTATAATCACTCTATTTTAATTTTTCTCAATTCTCATTCATTCTTATTTATTTATACATTTCTAATCAATTTTTACATTTAAAAACTATTAAATAATCATATAAATTTATAGATAAATTATATACTATTAAATAATCGTATAAAACTATTAGATAAAATTTGTACTGTTAAATAATTGTATAAAACTATTAGATAAATCCAACATATCTATTTAATTATAAATCCTACATATATTATAGCAAAATAAATCTTATTCGACGTGGCATCGTATAATCACTTCATTCTAATTTTCCTCAATTCTCATTCACTTGAAAGTTTTAACTTAATAAAATGATGGCATCCAGAATAGGAATCCTTATACCCACTTAATTGAGATTGTTCCAAGTCTAAAACTTAAATAAAGTATACCAATAAATTAATCCACGAAAAGCAATCAATTCAAATGTCAATTCATTTTTTAGAAAATATATTCTTCAACTAAATGTTATAAATAAATAAAATACATGCCTATGCCCAATCTATCTATCTATCTATATATGTCACACCCCAATTCTTGAAGGAATAAATATAATCGAGGTGTGAATAATTCATAGAAATAAACAAGGGAAATACCTTGTTAAAACCCGAAATAGTATAGAAAGTCGGGCTATGCCCCTTTGGATCACGAGTTTTGTTTCATGCTTCTGACAACCGACATTCATTGGCATAAATTTAGTAGTGAAGAGTCTAAGCTCGGTCAGGTATATCATTTGAAATTTAACATGAAGATCTTAAGTTGAGGAAACAAAAGACGTATATGAGTAGTTGCTACAGCGGAAGTCTAACATAGGAATTTATCTCTAGCCTCAGCTCCGTCCCGTCAGCACCAGCCAGCCAACCTGAAAACATTTGAAAGTATTTTTGGGCTAAGTACTAATGTACTTAGTGGGCATGCATTTTCATAAACATTTCATATTTTCGTAAGAGCAGTTTATCCAATTATACTTGACATGACTTAGAAGGTTTTAAAATGAAATAACTTCTAAGCATGTTAAAACATTTTTCATTTGTGCGCACATGTCACACTCCCTTTCCGTTACTCGCTGTGATCCCGGACCTTTTAGCCACCGACGGATCCATATCTCCCGCTTTACTTGAACTGAGGGCGTAACCCAGTCAAGTTCCCATTTGGGACCCAATGCTCCGGAACACATCCCGTCGAGCACCCTTATAACGCCTCATACATGATTAGTGCCCGAATGGAGATCAACCCACCGAGTCAGCTAATAGGTGTACACAATTCTCAAACAACGTGTTAGGTCATAAGAGAACCTCGATCGATTAACTTATGCGAGCCTTAAACAGAGCAGAGTGCACAAAATATTTTATTGGATAAACAGTTTTCATTACATTAAATAAACAATTTGCATTTCATTGAAACATTTAGAGTCATACTTTGTACATTTGGAAAGTAAGCCCACCTGGTTAGGCAAAGCCTGAAGATCATAATCACATATAAACCTGTCTTGGGAAAGCAGCGCTAATCCCCCTGGTCACAAAGCCTACAAGAAATTCTATTCTTAATAGGTCTCGTGAAGCTAATCTTAAATCATGGTGTAGTGCTTAATATTCTATGATTCACTTAGCCGGGTTTTCAAAAATTTAATGAATAAATAATTGAAAACTAAATTTCTTGAGTTAAGGACACCAACAATATCCTTACTCGATTTTCTTTAAAAATTTGGAATTATAATTAAAACCAATTAAATCATAAATACTTTTATTGCAAAATAAATGCAATTTCATGTCATGCTTAACATATACTAAGTAATTACTTAAAATATACACATAATAATAATTTAATATTATTATGAAAATTATCCTTTAAATAAATTAATCAAACTAATAATAGTTCAATTAATTAAAAATAAGAAAGCCCAATTTAATTAATTGAAGGCAATCCAAAGTCTTTAAAAATAATTAATCAAACTAATTAATAGTCTAATTAAATAAAATAGGGAAGCCATTTAAATAGATGAAATAGAGCCCATGCTTAAATAAATAATAGCCCATATAAATTTAAAAGATGAGGCCCAACTCAATAAAATAGGAATGGCCTAGACTGAATAAAATAAATCGGGCCCAGCTAAATAAAATTAAAAATCGGCCCAAGCTTTTAAAAATCGCAGCCCAAATCTATTTAAAAATCGGCCCATCACTCATAAAAATCGGCCCAATATTCGGCCCAAGTCCCTCAACCCTATTTCCCCTTCTCTTCTTCCCTTCACTCTCACGCACACAACATATCTCTCTCTCCCTCTCAGCCGCTCACTCTCTCTCGCGGACTCACGGCCGCGTGCCACCACCCCCGGCGAGGCAGCCGTCGACCGACCTCCTTCCTTGGCAACGACGATAGGTACCGCCGCCGCCTCCCTCCGTTCTCACTCTCTGTCCCAATTCCGGCGACTGCAGCAGGAAGCTACCGCCGACCGCGACTCCCATCTCTCCCTCCGTCCGTGGCCGAGCAACAGCAGCCATGGCCGCCGAGCTCTGGCCTCCCTCTGCTAAACCCAGCTCCGACCAGTCACCGCTCCATTCCCCGTCACTCCCCCTGTTCTCTCTCCTCCTGGGCGACGACTACAACGCCGCCGCCTCCCTCAACTGCTCTCTCTCTCGGCCTGTTACAGTGGCGAACCGCCACCACTCTCTCTCGCTCAACTCTTCACCGACAAGCAGCTGCAAGAGCCGTCCGCCGGAGTCCTAGACTCAGCCTTCGACTATCTATCTCAAAACTTCGCCGGAGCAACGGCGATGAGCCGCTCACAGCCCCCGACCTTCTCTCTTCTCCGGTCAGACCGACAGTGGCACCGAGCCACCGCCGTCGACTTTCTGCCCAGACTCGACAGACAACCCAAGTTCAAGACTCCATTTTTATCATTTCTTCTTTTAAAAAAAAACAAACTCATGCTTGTATGTAAACACACATATATAAACAGAGTGTATGTAGATGCATTTGAAATGCCATTTTGTTCCAAAAACTGATGCACGAAAACTGAATTGATTTGGGTGCTGCATACTTTGATGGTAAATACGATACAAGAGGTTTAAAATAAAACCTTGAGGATTTGATCGGCTGTGTTGCTGGTTCTGCATGAGTGTTTAAAGGATCAGAATCGTTCCAGCAAGAATGAGGAGAAGTTTTTGCTTGGGATATTTCTTTAATTTAGAGTGCAGTGTAAGGAGACAAGACAGCCTGCCTTAACAAAAGTATGGCTAAAAGTTGAGTTGCAGGTACACATAGGGTGGCTGGAAAGAGGTGTAGGGTGGCTGGAAAGAGGTGTAAAGTGTGAGTGGAAAGAGTGGGTGGAAAGAAAATTGGGTAGGTGTAGGGTGGCTGATAAAATAAAATAAAATAAAAAGTCTTTCGGGTTGTACTATGAAAACTGTACTAATCGTTCAGTGTTCGCTTAAATAAATAGCTCGTATAGATGCTAAATGTTAAATTAAATAAACATGCAATGCATATAAATTTAATAACTAAATTTACAAATGTTTTTTTGTAAATCATTTTTGTTGGAATTAAAAATAAATTCATTTTCTTTTATCCGGCGTGAATCATCTTAAATCTAAGTTCAAAATTATTCTAAACTTAGCTCGAGGAAATGGGGTATTACAATATATAATAGCAAAATAAATCAAATCCTACGCGGCGCCGTATAATCACTCTTTTTTAATTTTCCTCAATTTTCATTCATTCTTATTTTTTTCTAAATTTTTAATCAATTTTCATATCTAAAAAGATTTATATTTGTATTTTATTTTATTATATAATATTAGTTTAAGTTTATCACATCATACTCACAAATTAATATATATATATATATAATACATTTATATATAGATGTATTTACTTAAATAATTAAGTGTATATATATATATATATATATATATATATATATGATTGAATATGATTTCTAACTTAATTATAGTTTCACAAATTGTAGACAAAATGATACTTACAAGTAAGTTATAATCTTCAAGCTCCATACAAGATGATGTTCAAAATTCAGATGATATTTTAAACTCCAAAGAATATGATTTTCAAAATTTGACGTTCAAATGTTGTATGTGGTCTTTAGAGCTTCATATTATTATTTGGTCTTATTAGGTCCATATTAGATGATACTCAGATGACATATGTTTAATTAAATTATTTCTTATCCGTCAAATTTAAAGAATTTGAACAAATTAATACTCCCTCTGTCCCTCAAACATCTTCCTAAGAGAGGATGACACGAGTTTTAATAAAAGTTAGTTATGCATTTGATAAGTGAAGAATGAGTCCCATAAAAGTGAAATTGTAATAGTGATAGTTAGTGAAAATGGAGAACGAGTCCCACAAAAAGTGAAATAATAATAATAATAATAATAATAATTAGTGAAATTGTTTTAAAAAATAGGTTAGGAAGATGTTTTGGGGACGAACCAAAATATAAAAAAAGGAAAATGTTTGAGGGACGGAAAGAGTAAATATTATCGATATACGATTAACAGTAAATGCGACACATCAATCGTACATCATATCATACTTCAAATTTACATATTTTTTTCTTCTAAAATATTCAATCCCACATCAATTTTTTTATAAACTTCATCAAATCAATATTTATATAAAAATGTATTTCTATTATCACAACCTACATTTAATTGGCGAAAGTGATTAAGATTAATATTATTTCAAATATTGTATTACTAATTTAACTTGATCATATCAAATTAATTAAAGAAATAATTTATATATAAACTATTTCATATATTATAGTAATAAAAATAATTATAAATGATGACATAAAATAATTCCCGTCGAATTTCGACGGGTTAGACGCTAGTTCTCTTATACATATGGATGTACGGTGCACGGCCTGTCACAACCCGTCCTAACTAGGGATAGTTAGGCCGAGTGATCCGCGACTAGGGATGGGGTTAAAGAAGAAGGGGAAGAAAAGGGGCGTCATTTTGTAGCCGTAAAACTTACTCATCTTAATAAAACTCGTCATTTTTATTCATTAATACTCAATTGAAAACAGTCTATGAAAGACAGCATAAAACTTAATTAATATCATTAATCAAGTTATACATCATATGAAACCATTCTCTTAAGACTCAAAGTATGACATAACATACTATAACATCAACAACATTTTGCAGCGGAAAGTAGCTAGACATATGTATGAAGACATATTATAGACAGGTTAACTATTTATTAACAACCCTGGAGACTCCGCTCATTGCAGCACCATCATCACATCAGCTCAACCTGCACATTTAGAAAACATATGCAGGGCTGAGTACAAGAGCACTCAGTGGGCACGTATGCCTAGGTATAAAAAATACATGCTTCAAAACTGTAAATTGTCATGCCATCATAAACAGTACAGCAAGGGAGTTTTTCGCTAAAAAGGCCCAAGCTTACTAAATTCATTTGTGATTCTTAAAGTTCGTCTGCAGACTAAGTTCTCTTGTAATCTATCATATCTGGAACTTTGTGCCGGAGAGGTGGCCACCTCTCACGGTCACTTGACCGGCCAACCCAATAGATGACTCACGGTCACTGGTGTACACTAGCCCTGGCAGGATAGCTATCAACTGCTCAGGACCCGAATTCGATTGCATCATTGGCAAAGCCAAAGCAGATAGATATCATACTAAAATTGAAACATTTTATGGCAAGACAATACTTGAAATAACTTTAACTCAGAGATTTTGTCATGAAATAACTTGCTTGAACGTAACATTTAAACTCATTTGATATATATGAAAGTAATGCCCACCTGATAGAAACGTTCTGTGGTACAGTAGCTCCTTGACTGATTATTAATCTCGTGCTTGACCTTTATTACGAGAATATAAATAAGATTTTAATTCAAGGAAATTCTCAAATAAATGAGGATGCGTAATGTAATTATGCATGGCTCATATTCCTTTAATTATTAATCCAACTATTGGATTAAAACTCGTCTTATGATACAAGATTATAAATCTTAATAATCCACTCATCTTGAATTAGTCTAACTCACTTACCAACTAACCATTAGCAAGTATTAAAATTAATCACTAATTAAAATAATTAGGATTAATAAAGGGGGCCTAAATTAATAAGTCTCATTGGGCTTAACTAAATAATCTCATTGGACTTAATCAACTAAAAAGTAGGAGCCCAAATGATAAAATCTCGAAGCCCATTTTAAATAAATTAAAATTTTCCCCAATGAAATAAAGCTGGCCCAAATGAATTAATTCCTCAAGCCCAATCACAAAAATTCAAGAGCCCAAAAAAAAAGAGAGCCCAAAATCCTCACTCTCTCCCTCAATCTCGGTTCTCTCTCTATTTTCTCTCACAATTCACGCCTATCTCTCACGTCTCTTTCTCTCTATCTTTTTTCTTTCATCAAACTCGCGCACACACTGACGCGCGGCTCATCCCCCTCTCTTCTCTCGGTTCTACCGCCGCCGCCTGAGGCCGGCGAAGATCTGGTGCAACCGCCGCCGTCCGCCGACACGCCTGGAAGCTCTACCGCCGGACGTCGCCGCTGCTGAGGTAACGCCGCCGCCCGGAGTTGCAGCTGCTTTGCCCGGAATCGGGGTCGCTGGTCTGATCTCCAGTAGCCCACCTCGCTCATAGCCACTGCCGCCGTCGTCAACTGGAGTCTCGGCGGCCGCGGTCTCTCTTGGATCCGCCGGCGTCGTTGTTCCAGAGTTGACGAGGGACGACAGATAGCTTCTGCCGACAGCGGCCAGCCCGTTGGAGCTGCCCTTCCCCGGAGTCCAACTCGTTCTCCTCCCTCTCGTTTTATCACTCCATAGGAGGTTTGTGAATTTGAATAATTTTCAGAAAACTCAACTGTAAAGACTTGATTTTCCTTGTTGTGCTTAGTATGTTGAGTTGCTCGAGTATGCAAGAGTTAAAATTAGACAAAAGTTTCTTCTGTTGTCATATGAATTCTCATCGTTTATCTAGCGAAGAAGCATATATAAATTGTGGTTGAGCTAATCATCTAGTTCTCTATCATTCTATAGTTGTAATATTTGTATTTCTATACAACTGAAAACATATGCTTGATATGATGGTATGAAGCATGGAATTGAACTGAACTGAGATGGTGTAAATACCTTGTGTATTTTGTACTTGGTTGGCTGATGTATTTTTCTTTAGTTCAGTGGGGATTTGCTGAAATAAGTTGTGATGTGCTTTGTCACAATTGCAGGAAAAAAAATATGGAAGAAGATGAAAAATCAAGCCAAGGCTTACCTTAAGTTTACGCAGAAGCTTGAATGATCTCTCTCTCTCTCTCTCATTCTCTTGTTGTTGGCGTGTGAAGAAGTGGATGGAAATTGCTTGGCTGATGATTTAAAAGATGGAGTTGTTGGCTGATACTACAAGGAAGTCAAAATGTATCTGCCTTTAGAGGAGGTATAGTCATAGGTTGCGGCTGAGGTGGTTGGAGGACTTGGGCGGCTGGAGCATGCTAAGGAATAGGGCAGGGAGAAGGGGATTGGTGGAGCAGGAGGAAAGAGTGCAGTGGTGACTGCCTTTGCAGCCCACTTTTCCTTTTCCCTTTTCTTATTCTGTTCTTTCCTTTTGGTACTTGGTGTAATTTAGAAGATAGAAATGGAGGTTGATTGTGGTGAATAAATGAGATATATTCGTATATCTCGGTGCTTTTGTAATTGTAATATGAATCACGTGCTCGTATCTGCTTTGATACTGTCTAACTTTTTAAATAAATCCTGTGTTTCGACATATGATTTCCCGCCTTGCTAGAATTGACAGGTTGTAAAATGAATCTAAATTAAATCCGTAGATTTAATTCATTCGCTGTTCTGATGTCTAAATTAAATCCGCAGATTTAATTAACTCACGAGTCGAAAATAATCCACAACTTAAGTAATTATAAATAATAGAATCGATAGTCTCATCTCGCTCAATAAATAACATGACTTCGCTAAGTCAGTTATAACTTTTGAAAAACATCACTGACTGCTTCAATAATATAAATTCAGGATCATCAGCTGAATTCATATCCGGATAATAATCGGTTCCATTCATTGATGAAAAATAATAAACACAAAATACTGGATTTAATATATATAAAAGAGCGGGTCACTACATACTACCCCTCTTAACAAAAATTTCGTCCCGAAATTTGCATATCTCTGCTAAAACAACTCGGGGTATTTTTCTTTCATCTTGTTTTCAAGCTCTCTTTCCATTTCTTTCTAACTATCATATCTCCATTGGACCTTATCCAATGCAATCGACTTATTACTCAATTGCCGAATTTTATGATCTAGCATCATCTGAGGTCTCTCTTCATAACTCAAGTCTGTTTCTAAGATCATTTCTTCTTAGTAAACCACATGGTTTGGGTCGAAAATATATATCCTCTCAATTGTGACACGTGAAACACGTTATGCACATTTCCAAAGCTAGGTGACAAAGCCAACCTATACGCTATTGGACCTATCTTTTGCAATATCTCGTAAGGACTTATAACTCTGGGTCTAAGCTGTCCTTTAACTCCAAATCTATTCATCCCCTTTGAGGGTGAAACCTTCAAGAAAACTTTGTCTCCTATCTCGAAACTTTGTCTCACATCTTATAGGCAAACTCAATTAGTGGCAACACATTCTCCCGATTTACTCCTCTATCAAGGATAGCAGTTCCTATCATATCTTCTATCGTCTGCTATGCTAAAATTCATCCTTGTACCCAACTCTTTCTGTAACTCATCCAAAAACGTGATGTAATATTTTTTTTTTTTGAGGTGATCTACACCGGTACTCAATGCAATCTTATAATGTCACGAACATACAATTGTGCTAACTTATCTGGTCCATACGCGATTAGGATCGGTATGAAATGTGCAGATTTTGTTAGTCGATCTACAATCACCCAAATTGCTGTATTTCCTCTTTGACTTTTCGGTAAAGCTATCACAAAATCCATCGCTATGTGATCCCATTTCCACTTGGGAATCTCCAACGGTTTTAACTTCCCATAGGGTCGTTGGTGTAATGCTTTCACTTGCTGACAAGATAAGCATCGCTCTACAAACGAAGCTATGTCTCATTTCATTCCGTCCCACAAAAATTTATTTTTCACAACCTGATACATCTTTGTGCCTCCTGGGTGGGCGGTGTAAGGCGTGTCATGAGTCTCACTCATGATCGTATTCTTAAGTTCATCATCGCGGAAAATGCATATTCTCCCCTCAAATAAAATAGCATTGTCTGATGCTTTTTGGTAACTCTTGAGATCTCATGCTCTTATCCTTTCTCGTAACTTGTTCATTGTCTCATCTTTCCTTGTGCTTCAATCACCATTTTTTTTTCTCAAACTAGGCATCGTCGCAACAATACTCGTTATCGTCCCTGGTGGTTTTATCATCTCTATCCTCATCTTGTCAAAGTCCTTTATAAGCTCATCCTCTCTCGTGAGAAGACATCCTTACTTTGACGAGACCCTTTCGGCTCAATGCATTGGCTACTACATTGGCCTTGCCAGGGTGATAGTTAATGTCGCAGTTAACATCATTTACTAATTCGAGTCATCTCCTTTGCCTCATGTTAATATCCTTATGCTTGAAAAAGTATTTCAAAGTTTTGTGGTCCGTGAAAATCTCACATCTAACTCCGTAGAGATGATGTCTCCAAATTTTCAAGGCATGCACAACGGCTACAAGCTCTAAATCATGCGTTGGATAATTTATCTCGTGGGGTCTAAGTTGTCGTGATGCATAGACTATAACTCTTCCTTCTTGCATCAAAACACATCCTAGCCCATTTTTTTTTTTTTACGCATCTGTGTAGATGGTATACTCTTTATCCATTTCCGGGACTAGCAGCACTGGTGCTGTAGTCAATTTCCTTTAAGCTCTTAAAAAAAAAAAAACTCTCTTTACACTCCTCTTTCCAATTGTACATAGCTTCTTTTCTCGGTCTTGCTATCATGGAAAATCCTTCAATAAACCTCTCATAGTATCCTGCTAAGCCTAAAAAGTTGCGAATCTCGTTAGGCGTAGTTGGTGATCTCCACTCATGTACAGCTGGTACCTTGGCGGGGTCAATTTTAATTCCTTCGGATGATACAATATGTCCTAGAAAAGTTACTTCGTTCAACCAAAACTCGCACTTGGTGAATTTGGCAAAAACTTCTCAACTCTTAGCGTTTCCAACATCGTTCTCAAATGTTTTGGCGCTCCTTCTTATTCTTCGAATAGATGAGAATATCATCTATGAAAACTAGGATAAATTTATCCAATTATTGATAGAACACTCGATTCATGTGATCCATGAAAACTACTGGTGCCTTCGTCAAACCGAATGGCATAACTATGAACCCATAGTGCTCATACCTCATTTGAAAAGCTGTCTTAGGTGTATCCTTCTGTCAAAATTTGAACTGGTGGTAATATGATCTCAAGTCATCTTTCAAGAAAAACTCGCTCCTCCTAATTGATCAAACAAGTCATCTATCCTCGGCAAAGGATATTTGTTCTTGAGTGTCAATTTATTCAACTCTCGATAATCTATGCACATTCTCAACGTGTCATCCTTCTTTTTGACAAAAAGGACTGGTGCTTCCCACGGGAATACACTAGGTCTAATAAAACCTAACTCGAGCAATTCTTGTAGCTGAATCTTCAGCTCTTAGTAGCTCCTTAGGCGCCATTTTATAGGGTGTCTTCGACACTAGTGCTGATCCAGGTTCTAGGTCGATAGTGAACTCCAACTGTCTTGTTGGTGGCAATCCTGGTAAGACCTCGGGAAATACATCTCTATATTCCCTTACCACTACTACATCCTCAAAGTTTTTACTTGATTCTCCTTCATCATTCAAGTAAACTAGGTAAGCTTGTGCTCCTTTCTTCTTTACCAATTTCGACGCCTGAAGTGCCGAAATGATTGGAATTCTCTTCTTTCTATCAATGTCGTGAAAACATGTTTGTTCCTTCCCAGGTGGTTGGAAAGTTATCCGTCTCTTCTTATAATCAGTCGGGGCAAAGTTCTCTGCTAACCAGTCCATCCTTAGAATAATGTCTACGTTCCACATAGGCATTAAGTGCAAGGTTCTTGTTTTCATCTTTAGTGGTCCTAACTCAAACTCTAATTTAGAAATCATGTGAGAAACTGTAGTAGCTCTTCCTACATGAGTGATTACTCTCAACTTGGGACTAGCTCGTTTTGGTTCGAGTTTGAAGGTAACATGCTTCAAACACTTAAAGAATGCAAGGCTCCTGTATTAAACAGGATTCTAACTGGTGCATCCAATATCTTGCCCATACTACCTTAAAGTCCTGCCTTAAACCAGCACTTAAAACTCAAACATCTCTTCATCAGTATCCATCTTCTGATGAGCGAACGTGATAGCTCACAGAGTTCTCAATTATACTCTACAATCTTTCCTTGAATCAAACTTCGATAATAAGTCTCTCGCTGCTTACTGTACTCCTCGGTACATATTTCTCAAGAGTAGCCTTGAATTGTTCTCAGGTGTAGTTTACCAGTTGCTCGGGTGTTAAAGTCCTCTGACGTGCCTCTCACTAGTCTTATACATCAAAAGAATCTACTAAGATAACTCAAAAGTTGTAAGAGTTCAACCCTAGAATGACATCAAAACAAATTGTTCAAGAGACTCAAATGAATGACCAGAGGGTAGAATGAAGTAACTACCAGGTCGAACAAAAATGACCTAGAGTAAGAACCCATCTGGCTTTTCAACCGAAAGTTGAAACACATGGGTTTATAAACCCAAAACACGTCTACTGAGATTTGGATCATGCGGACTGGCCAGGTCCAACATAATCACTCCCCAGTCACACGGGATATACTATCCCGAACTTGGAAATTCCGTGTCTTCTAAACCCTCAACATACTATACATAACAAAACTTAAGTTCACACCAGCAAGCTAAAAGCTTAAACTCAGGGTCCTATGTTCTAGACTCTTGTTTCGAAAGTTCAATATTTTTCGACTCTCCTCTCATGTTGCGTTGGTGGTGGCGGAGTATTATCCCGCCTATCATTCACATCACACTATTGATGACATCTTTGAGGCATTTTTGAAATCACAAAAGGAAAACTCAACTCGACCAACGCTCTAAGCATCCTCGAAACTCAAGTTCAATTTACTAACTCAACTTTAAGGAAACCCTCACGGTCACCTTAACATTCATCTGTAAGGCAATAAGCACTCACAAAATGCTAACAAAAAGACCACTCTGGTCAACCTAATATATCCATCACTAGAATGCCTCTTTTTAGAGGACTTACATAAAGGGGTTATATAAACCCTACAAAAACCATAGTATCTATCGTAATGTCCCTTCTAAACCGACACTATTAATAGTACTATGTCTCGGTCTGGACCTCCTACGGTAATTGCTACCAGTTAACTCATCTAGTTGCTACTTTAGCACACTAGGAACATCCATCTATCTAACATCATTAGGGAACTATATTCGTATACTTATCTATCAGCATGTCAAAAGCTCAAGTACCAGTATCTCCTAAGTAAGTTATATACATCGCAATGTAATTGAAACTAATCAAAAAACGAGGGTGTACCGCTCATACTCTCAAGATCATCCTTAGCTCTAGTCTACATCGACTTTTCTTCTTATCTTCATCAACTCTAGCCCTCCTCGGCTACTTCTCATCCTCATTATCGTTTATCATTTATCATCTTTGGTAACTGATACTCAAGGATTGACTTGATATCTACTACACTCTTCTAGAGTCCCTGGTAGAAAACAGGCATCCGGTCAGTAGATCCGTATAGAAAATCTGGGCATCTGTAATAAATCCCATCTCCTGTGGGTCCAGCACTCAGACTACACGTCCCATCATATTGAGAGGCTTTCTTCCTTGCTCAATCCTACCACTCGATTGGTAGCACGGGGACTAGGTGCACGATGCCATCCAGTCTAGTAACAACCATAAGGCTTTCATCCTTTCATAGTCTATGAACATGTGTTTGAAAATCTGCTAGGGTATCTCTGTACCACATACTGTACGCCTCGTCCTCGTATCTGATCTTTCCTGAGTTCGATCTCACAACAGTCCACTTTCGTGCAGTGCCAACAGTCCTGGCCAACCTATAAGGAGAACTTAAAGGTGACTCTAGGAACTAACTCTACTTGGCTCCAGCAACAGAAATAAACAAAACATAACTTAGCAAAACTCCTACTAAGTAGTACTGTTATCTTAAAACTCAAGCTCAAAACATCTAAATTCTCATCTCGTCCCATCTTTACTCAGTAGGGAATCTCTCTAAACAATGATATTAGATCCCTTAATCTAAATCATCGTGATTCAGTAAGACAACTCAACAATTCTCTCTCAAAGCCATCTCCAAGGACTATGGCTCATGATACCTCCTCAAGTACCATTAAGGTTGCGTGAGCAAAACTCGCGTCATAAAACATCTCAAACATATCGTACAATATCTCATTGCAGCATGTTAATAACTCATCATTAATCATGCTATTATACTCAAGCTCATAATTCAAACTCATAACTCATACAAACAAGTACTTAAAGCAATTGCTAATCCTCTCAAGCTTTAGCTCTAAGTTCTCATTTCATCCTTCTACTTAGTAAAAAAAAAAATCTCTCTTAACAATGACATTAGATTCCTTCATCTAAATCATTGTGACTTATCACAACTGCTCAAACAATTCTCATCACAAAACATCTCAAATACATCACATCATAACTCATAATTATACATCCTCAATCATATAACATCATATGATATAAACGCTCTCATGATTTATCATGTAACGTCAACATATGCTCTTACAACATAATAACTCATTATTAATCATGTTGTAATCCTCAAACTCAAACTATGCATCTTCAAAGTATAACATCATAACTCATCATATAACCTCAACATCATGCTCTTCAAAATTTAACGTCAAATAAACTTTAAAATTTTACATACCTCGTTGAGCCTGGTGTGATGGTGCGCTGAGCTCACGGTTGTTAATAACTATTAGTCTAGTGACTCATTCTAGACTAAACTCAAGACTTCTAATTCAGAGCTTTCCTTCGCTCTGATACCACTCTGTCACAGCCCGCCCTAACTAGGGATAGTTAGGCCGAGTGATCCGCGACTAGGGATGGGGTTAAAGAAGAAGGGGAAGAAAAGGGGCGTCATTTTGTAGCCGTAAAACTTACTCATCTTAATAAAACTCATCATTTTTATTCATTAATACTCAATTGAAAACAGTCTATGAAAGACAGCATAAAACTTAATTAATATCATTAATCAAGTTATACATCATATGAAACCATTCTCTTAAGACTCAAAGTATGACATAACATACTATAACATCAACAACATTTTGCAGCGGAAAGTAGCTAGACATATGTATGAAGACATATTATAGACAGGTTAACTATTTATTAACAACCCTGGAGACTCCGCTCATTGCAGCACCATCATCACATCAGCTCAACCTGCACATTTAGAAAACATATGCAGGGCTGAGTACAAGAGCACTCAGTGGGCACGTATGCCTAGGTATAAAAAATACATTCTTCAAAACTGTAAATTGTCATGCCATCATAAACAGTACAGCAAGGGAGTTTTTCGCTAAAAAGGCCCAAGCTTACTAAATTCATTTGTGATTCTTAAAGTTCGTCTGCAGACTAAGTTCTCTTGTAATCTATCATATCTGGAACTTTGTGCCGGAGAGGTGGCCACCTCTCACGGTCACTTGACCGGCCAACCCGCTAGATGACTCACGGTCACTGGTGTACACTAGCCCTGGCAGGATAGCTATCAACTGCTCAGGACCCGAATTCGATTGCATCATTGGCAAAGCCAAAGCAGATAGATATCATACTAAAATTGAAACATTTTATGGCAAGACAATACTTGAAATAACTTTAACTCAGAGATTTTGTCATGAAATAACTTGCTTGAACGTAACATTTAAACTCATTTGATATATATGAAAGTAATGCCCACCTGATAGAAACTTTCTGTGGTACAGTAGCTCCTTGACTGATTATTAATCTCGTGCTTGACCTTTATTACGAGAATATAAATAAGATTTTAATTCAAGGAAATTCTCAAATAAATGAGGATGCGTAATGTAATTATGCATGGCTCATATTCCTTTAATTATTAATCCAACTATTGGATTAAAACTCGTCTTATGATACAAGATTATAAATCTTAATAATCCACTCATCTTGAATTAGTCTAACTCACTTACCAACTAACCATTAGCAAGTATTAAAATTAATCACTAATTAAAATAATTAGGATTAATAAAGGGGGCCTAAATTAATAAGTCTCATTGGGCTTAACTAAATAATCTCATTGGACTTAATCAACTAAAAAGTAGGAGCCCAAATGATAAAATCTCGAAGCCCATTTTAAATAAATTAAAATTTTCCCCAATGAAATAAAGCTGGCCCAAATGAATTAATTCCTCAAGCCCAATCACAAAAATTCAAGAGCCCAAAAAAAAAGAGAGCCCAAAATCCTCACTCTCTCCCTCAATCTCGGTTCTCTCTCTATTTTCTCTCACAATTCACGCCTATCTCTCACGTCTCTTTCTCTCTATCTTTTTTCTTTCATCAAACTCGCGCACACACTGACGCGCGGCTCATCCCCCTCTCTTCTCTCGGTTCTACCGCCGTCGCCTGAGGCCGGCGAAGATCTGGTGCAACCGCCGCCGTCCGCCGACACGCCTGGAAGCTCTATCGCCGGACGTCGCCGCTGCTGAGGTAACGCCGCCGCCCGGAGTTGCAGCTGCTTTGCCCGGAATCGAGGTCGCTGGTCTGATCTCCAGTAGCCCGCCTCGCTCATAGCCACTGCCGCCGTCGTCAACTGGAGTCTCGGCGGCCGCGGTCTCTCTTGGATCCGCCGGCGTCGTTGTTCCAGAGTTGACGAGGGACGACAGATAGCTTCTGCCGACAGCGGCCAGCCCGTTGGAGCTGCCCTTCCCCGGAGTCCAACTCGTTCTCCTCCCTCTCGTTTTATCACTCCATAGGAGGTTTGTGAATTTGAATAATTTTCAGAAAACTCAACTGTAAAGACTTGATTTTCCTTGTTGTGCTTAGTATGTTGAGTTGCTCGAGTATGCAAGAGTTAAAATTAGACAAAAGTTTCTTCTGTTGTCATATGAATTCTCATCGTTTATCTAGCGAAGAAGCATATATAAATTGTGGTTGAGCTAATCATCTAGTTCTCTATCATTCTATAGTTGTAATATTTGTATTTCTATACAACTGAAAACATATGCTTGATATGATGGTATGAAGCATGGAATTGAACTGAACTGAGATGGTGTAAATACCTTGTGTATTTTGTACTTGGTTGGCTGATGTATTTTTCTTTAGTTCAGTGGGGATTTGCTTAAATAAGTTGTGATGTGCTTTGTCACAATTGCAGGAAAAAAAATATGGAAGAAGATGAAAAATCAAGCCAAGGCTTACCTTAAGTTTACGCAGAAGCTTGAATGATCTCTCTCTCTCTCTCATTCTCTTGTTGTTGGCGTGTGAAGAAGTGGATGGAAATTGCTTGGCTGATGATTTAAAAGATGGAGTTGTTGGCTGATACTACAAGGAAGTCAAAATGTATCTGCCTTTAGAGGAGGTATAGTCATAGGTTGCGGCTGAGGTGGTTGGAGGACTTGGGCGGCTGGAGCATGCTAAGGAATAGGGCAGGGAGAAGGGGATTGGTGGAGCAGAAGGAAAGAGTGCAGTGGTGACTGCCTTTGCAGCCCACTTTTCCTTTTCCCTTTTCTTATTCTGTTCTTTCCTTTTGGTACTTGGTGTAATTTAGAAGATAGAAATGGAGGTTGATTGTGGTGAATAAATGAGATATATTCATATATCTCGGTGCTTTTGTAATTGTAATATGAATCACGTGCTCGTATCTGCTTTGATACTGTCTAACTTTTTAAATAAATCCTGTGTTTCGACATATGATTTCCCGCCTTGCTAGAATTGACAGGTTGTAAAATGAATCTAAATTAAATCCGTAGATTTAATTCATTCGCTGTTCTGATGTCTAAATTAAATCCGCAGATTTAATTAACTCACGAGTCGAAAATAATCCACAACTTAAGTAATTATAAATAATAGAATCGATAGTCTCATCTCGCTCAATAAATAACATGACTTCGCTAAGTCAGTTATAACTTTTGAAAAACATCACTGACTGCTTCAATAATATAAATTCAGGATCATAAGCTGAATTCATATCCGGATAATAATCGGTTCCATTCATTGATGAAAAATAATAAACACAAAATACTGGATTTAATATATATAAAAGAGCGGGTCACTACACGGCCAAACTTAATACTGAATTTATATAGCTACATATAGCTAATGAATTCACTATCACAAATTCTCTTATACATATGGATGTACGGTGCATTCAGATGTGCAGAAATGTGCATATATATATATATATTACACGGCTGAGCTTTATACATATAGCTAAAGAATTCACTATCACAAATTCTCTTATACATATGGATGTACGGTGCATTCAGATGTGCAGAAATGTGCATATATATATATATATTACACGGCTGAGCTTTATTAGCACCTCAGCTCATAAATATAATGTGCATATATATATATTACACGGCTGAGCTTTATTAGCACCTCAGCTCATAAATATATAGAAAATTCTCGTTTACATCCGAATGTAAGGTATGTCCAAATGTGCAGGAATATACATATACACCGCGAAGTTGTGGGTTCGATACCCACAAGTAGGGCTGGTAAACCGGTCGGTTCGGTTACCGGTTTACCGGTTAACCGGAACCGAATTAGGCCATGTGTAGTAACCGAAAACCGAACCGATTTACGGACCGGTTAACCGAATTACCGGTCAGTTAAACCGGACCGGTTATTCGGTTAACCGGTCAAACCGATTAATTCGGTGATTTCAATTTCGCCCAGAATTAACCGGTTAATTCGGTTAACCGAATAACCGAATTAATCCCAAATAATTCAAAATTAATGAATTTGTAAGAAGTGGGATTTGAACCTTGGCCTTTCAAAGAAAGAATGAGGTCCTATCCACTTCACCAACTAATTTTTTATGCTTATTTATAGCAAAATAATATTTTATAAAGACTTGTAAGGTTATATTAAAAAAAAAACAATTCTAATTCTAATAAATAAATTCCCAACCTAAGCAACAATTTAACCACTTACTAGTAAACAAACAAGACAACTTATTAGTAAACAAACAAGTTAGTCAATTTATAAATCACTTACTACTTTCTCTTTAAACATTATATAAAAAGCTCAATTTACACATAATCAAGACAACATCAAGACTAAAAAAAAAACTAAATTAACAAGAAAATGCCCACACATGCATATATTTAAGAACCAAGCTACTAATTAACAAGCTACTAAATGAAATTCACGTAAATTAATCTGAGATGTACTATCAATCTGCAAAATGATTGATTTGCTGCTCATGGAGGCATCCCTTGTTAAATCAACAACTATGGGAGCACGAGTAGCACCACCTTCCCCAGTTGGCTGTATAGTTAAGGGTAATCAGAAGGCATGAGTTTATTCTTATGTTAAGAGATAAAAAAATTTAAAAATTGATTATGAGCTTGCTCATGACACTCACCAATGCAGGATGCCCAATTAGTTAACCCGAGGAAAAGACAACAAAAAGATAGGTCACCAGGTAGCTCTTAAAGTTCAAAGGTAACAACTAATATCAACTCCTTCAATATTCACCCTAGTAAGAATGTAAGATGCTAGCCTACCTTGCATGTTTTGGTCCATCATAGGTGCTCTCTGGCATTCACGCCTGCAGAGTGGGCGACGCCGGCAGAGCAACGCTGGCGGAGGGCTGAAAGATGTCGTGCCGGTGGGAGAGGCAGCACGAGCGCCGGCGGGACTGGGACTGGGAGAAAGGTGCCGTGCTGATGCTGCTGCCTGCTGGGATTGGGAGAGCGTCGGCGGAGAAAGGGAGGGAGGCGCCGGTGCCGGTGGGAGAGGCATCGGCGCCGGTGCCGGTGGGAGGCGCCGGTGCAAGAGAGGGAGGCGGAACTGGGAAGACAGAAGTCACAGAACGGGAGGGGAGGCGGAACTCAGTATGGAACAGGAACCCTAACTAATGGATCTAATGATGTGGCAGGGAGTTTAAATTTTAATAAATTAATTAATTAAAAAAAACCGGTTAATCGGTTTAACCGGTTATCCGACCGGTTAAACCGATTAACCGGTTTACTATAGGAGTACTAACCGATAACCGAACCGAACCGGGAAAAACCGGTTTTTGGTTAACCGATAACCGGTTTTTCCGGTTCGGTTACGGTTTTAATCGAATAACCGACACCGATTTACCAGCCCTACCCACAAGTGCCTTACACCATCAATCTTTGGACCGGTCTGGTTCTTCATGTTCGGTTTGCCTGATCCAATATTAATTTATTTATTACCCGGACCATCCTCGGCTCCATTCAGAACTATAATTTTCATATATTAATATTGCCATTTGCATGCATTAAAAGTATCATTTATAATATATATAATTTATTTTTATATAAAATATCATTTGATTTTATAAAAAATATTGTCATGTACGAAGTATCATTTGCATACATTAAAAGTAGAGTTAACGGCCTTTAAAACCACGAACTTTGGGCATATTTTGATTTTAACCTCTAACAAAATATTCTACCTATAAAATCACGAACTTTGTGTATATTCTGGTTTTAATTAACCTTGAACAAAAGATTTTGACTGTAAAACTATGAACTTTTAATTGTTTCTTATTTTAACTACGCGAACAATAACCGACAACATATATAAATGACATTTTAGTCTTACGTGACTTATAACTAGCTGATGTGACTAAAAAAAATTTAAGCAATCAAACTATACCCGCTATTTAAAAACAGATGCCACATAGAATTACGTTATCTTTATACTCATTAATTAAAAAATAACATGGATCCACGATAAAAAGTTTTAAGAAAAATTGGAATTTTACAAAAAAAAAAAAAAAAAAACAATAAATTATACATGCAAAAAAAAGTTTTTTATTTATAAGTAAAAATAGAGTTAAGGTGCAAATTACCCTAAAGTGGAGGCCCCTATTGTCACGACCAGACTTAATTAAGGATAATTAAGCCGGAAAACCATGACTAAGGGAGGGAGATTAGAAGCAGGGATAGAAAGGGGTAAAAAAATAATGAAGGATCGAACATAATCATTGACAGTGAAGGGGACATCTATAATATAACTTATGTTTAGCCACAAAGATTCAAATAATTAGTAAGTTCGAATGAATCCGACTTAATTCAAAATGCTTATTACTTAAGAATACGCAGCGGAAATAATAATCTGATTACATGTATGAAGACATGTATCCAAGAGTTTATTCAATCAACTTATGACAAAAGCTCCGCTCCTCACTTCATCTTCATCAACCATTGCTCACACAGACGGAGCCAGGGGGGGCTAGGGGGGGCTAGAGTCCCCTCCCAAATTTTGAGTTTTTTTTTTTTTTAATTTTAAAATATATATAGATATATGTTTATACCTAGTATAAAATAATTTTGTTTTATAAAAGAGTATTTGGTTATTATATTATCTCATATATATACTTAATTTAAGGATAATTCCGTTATTTAAAACTATATAATCTATGAAATATTGTTTGTTATTATTACTATTATACTTGTCTTTTAATAAAAAATGCCTAATATGTATGAAATGCTAAAAAAAATTATAATGTATTGAAACTAATTTGTAATATATAGAAAATATATAATCTATGAACATGTTGTTTGTTATTATTATTATTATGCTTGCCTTTTAATAAAAAATGTCTTAAATATACGGAATGTCCAAAAAAAAGTTTTGTGATATATTGAAACTATATAATCTATGAAAATATTGTTCGTTATTATTAGTATTATGCTCGTATTTTAATAAAAAAATACCTTAAATATACAAAATGCCAAAAAAAAATTTCTCGGGGACTACCGCCCCCGAACCCCCGTACAGTTTCAACCCCCCCGAAATTTATTCCTGGCTCCGTCCCTGATTGCTCAACCTGCACATTTAGAAATATATGCAGGGCTGAGTACAAAAATACTCAGTGGACACGTATGCCTAGGTAAACATATAAACATGCTTCGCGAAACTGTAAATTGTCATGCCATCATAAACAGTGCAGCAAGGGAGTTTTAGCTAAATAGGCCCAAGCTTACTAAATTCATTTGTGATTCTTAAAGTTCGTCTGATCAGACTAAGTTCTCTTGTAATCTATCATATCTGGAACTGTGTGCCGGAGAAGTGGCCACCTCTCACGAACACTTGACCGGCCAACCCGCTAGATGACTCACGGTCACTGGTGTACACTAGTCCTGGCAGGATAGCTATCAACTGCTCAGGACCCGAATTCGATTAAATCATTGGCAAAGCCAGAGCAGATAGATATCATACTAAAATTGAAACATTTTATGGCAAGACAATACTTAAAATAACTTCAATTCAAAGATGTGTCATGAAATAACTTGTTCAGCTGTAATATGAAACTCATTTGATATATATGAACGTAATACTCACCTGATATATATTTGAAATAACTCCTTGACTAACTCTTACTCATGCGTTTAACCTTTAATGCGAGAACATAAGGTCAAACCTTAGCTCGATGAAAAATCACAAATAAACGAGAATGCGTAAAATAAATATGCATGACTCGTATTCCTTTAATAATAATTCAACTATAGGACTAAAGCTCGTCTTATGAGATCGGACTATTAATCTTAATCAATCTACTCATCTTAGGGTATTCTAACACGCTTACTAATTAACAACCTCGTCCTAAATTAATAAATAGCTAAATTCAATTAATCAAATCTAGACTAGTCTTTAGTCGAACTAGAAATAAAATAATAAGGCAACTTCATTATTTAAAGGGAGCAACATGGGACAGCCCAAATAATTAGATAAGGAACTGGGCCTGGGAACCATCTAATTAAGCAGCCCACTCTAACTCTGGCCCATCTTAAATAAATAAACTGACCTAACAGAATAAGAAATAAGGTTGGCCCATAATTAAGAAAATAAAAGCCCAATTCCAATCAGCCCATTTCTCTCTCTCATCAATCGGTCTCCCTCTCTCCAATTACACACACACTCGCAGCAAACCTCTCTCTCTCTCGCTCTTGGTTCCGCTCACAGGCACATGCCCAAATCTGCCGCCGTTCTCCGGTGCTACCGCGACTCAGAGGTTCCGTCGAGGCTAGTTGTCGCCGCCCCTAAAATCGGCGAGGACAACGCCGTTCGTCCCCCTTCTTTTAAAATTGAATCTGCCGCCCCGGGTTCGCCGCCGTGCCTTTGCTTTGGCTCTACGATCTGCCTTGGTTCGACCTTTGTCACGACCGGCCCTAATTAAGGATAATTAAGCCGGGGAAACCGTGACTAATGGAGGGAGATTAGAAGCGGGGTAGAAAGGGGAATAATCAAACAAGAAAGGATCACATTTCATCATTTAACAAAAGGAATATTTATAATATAACAGAAGTTTAGTCGTATAGACTCAAATAACTAGTAAGTTCAGATATCTCTGACTTAGCCAAATAAACATAAAACTTCTGAGTACGCAGCGGAATAAGGTTCTGATTACATGTATGAAGACATGTAACCCTAGAGTTCATTAATACATAATAAGATAAAAGAGTCCCGCTCGTCACTTCATCACCATCGGCAGCTGCTCAACCTGCACATTTAGAAATATATGCAGGGCTGAGTACAAAAGTACTCAGTGGGCACATATGCCTACTATGAAATATAACATGTTTCGTAAAGTTGTAAATTGTCATGCCATCATAAACAGTACAGCAAGGGAGTTTTTCGCTAAAAAGGCCCAAGCTTACTAAATTCATTTGTGATTCTTAAAGTTCGTCTGCAGACTAAGTTCTCTTGTAATCTATCATATCTGGAACTGTGTGCCGGAGAGGTGGCCACCTCTCACGGACACTTGACCGGCCAACCCGCTAGATGACTCACGGTCACTGGTGTACACTAGCCCTGGCAGGATAGCTATCAACTGCTCAGGACCCGAATTCGATTTCATAATAACTGGCAAAGCCACATCAGATAGATATCATACCAAACATTTAAAACATTTATGGCAAGACAAAAGTTGAAATAATTTTCAGTTCAAAGATTTTGCAATGAAATAACTGTTCAAACATAACATTAAACTCATTTGATATATATGAAAGTAACCCACCTGATAGTGATTTTCTGTGATACGAAAGCTCCTCAACAGATTATCAATCTCGCCCTTGACCTTTATTACGAGAATATATGTACATATATAAGGTATTTGCTCGAATAAAAATCCTCAAATGAGAATGTATATTTAACTATGCATGATCCTTATGCATGAATTATTATTCTGAAATAATAATCAGGGAATTTCTATTGTTAATCCAGGTTATCGGATTTAAACAAAAGTAAGTCTCGTCTCATGAAGCCAGATAATTAATAAAAATTAATCCGTTCTCTTAGGTTGTTCTAATCCGCTAATTAAATAAACCCCGCTCCTCGTAGTCAATAGAAAATAAATAAATACTTCAACTTATTCGCTTTATAACCTTATAATTAATCGGGCTTAATAAATAGGAACAAGTAATGTTATAAGATTAAATAATTAAAAGGCTCAACATAAGGCAGCCTAATAATTAATTAAATATGATTGACTTGAATAATTAACATGAGAGACCCGATTGAAATAATTCATCGGCTCAAGTAATTAAATAAATCTTGGCCCAATAAATAAATAATTTGATTAACTGGGCTCAATTAAATAAATTAAACGAGGCCCAACGAAGATAATATAACAGCTCAGTTAAAATAAAATAGATGGGCTTCAATTTAAATAAATTCGGCCCAATGAAATAATGTAATAAAAGCCCATCTGAGTAAAATAAATAAATTCAGAGGCCCAATCAGTATTTAAAATCGGCCCATATAAATAAATTCAAAAGCCCAATTCATAATTTAAAATCGGCCCAAAATTAATAAATAATCCAGCCCAACTCAAGCCCACTGAAAATAAATAACAAAGCCCAATAAAATAATAACTAGAAGGCCCAAATCAATTAAATAACAAGCCCAATTTTCATAAATAAGGAAAGAAGCCCAAATCCTTCTCCCCCAAAAATCTCGGTTCTCTCTCTCTCAGCATAACACTCTCGTTTCTCTCTCTCTTTATTCCAAAAAAAAAAAGTCGAGCTCTCTCTCCCTTCAAGAAACCGCTATCTCTCTTTTTCTTCTCTCAAAATTGTCGGCCATGCTCTGTTTCACTTCCTCTTGCTCAAAATCCCATCTCTCTCTCTCTCAAAGGAAACACATATCTCTCCTCACTCACGCCTCTCTCCATCTTCAGCCGAGTTCTCTCTCTCAAAAATCACTCACGCCTCTCTCCATCTTCCTCTTCAGCCGAGTTCTCCCTCAAAATCAGTCGAGCTCAGCCCCTTCCTCTTTCTTTCTCGATCTGTTCGTCCGAGGCGAGAAGGACGAGCCCAAATTTCTCCCTGATATTGAAATCGCCTCTGTCGCCGCTGCAACATCCGGCGAACAGCCGGGTCTCGCTCGACCTCCTGCGTCGGCTCTTCTCACTCTCAAAGAAACACACACACAGACGCACATCTCACCCTCTCACGCGATCTGCTGCCGCTGCCTGAGACCCGCGAAGGATCCGGCGCAACCGCCGCCGACAGATGTTGCTGTTGCCGCTGCTGTCTGAGATCGGTGGTCAGAACGCCTGCTGGAGGAACGCCGCTGCCGTCAGCTCGTCCGAAGTCGCCGCCTGGGAGCGGCGCCATTCATTTCCTTCGTCCTCAGAATCTCCCTCCGTCGTCGAGCCCTAAGTTTCAGAAAGGGCAGAACGCCGTTGCCGGGCGTCCGCTGCTGCTGCGCTCGAGCCCTTGCTCGGCCATGGTTCAGTTCAGCTGCTGTTGTGTGATTTTCGGCGAGCAGGGGAGGGTCCACCTTTGTTGTCGCTGTTCCCGGCGAAGGGTGTCGCCTTCGTTGTTCTCCGGGGTCGATGGGGTTCGAGTTGCGCCCCACGCCGCCGCTGCTGCCGTTCTCGGACTTCTCCGTCGAAAGTCTGCCGCCTCCGTCGATTCCCCGAGCCCCGACGTCGCTGCTGTATCTCGGATTCCGACAAGGCAGCTCGCCGTCGTCTTCCTTGAGCTCGACTAAACAGGGCAGTCGGCCCTATTCCTTAAGCTAAGTTCTTTAGTTTCATTCTTCCTTTTTATCGATTCGAAAACGTGAACTAGACAAGGTGAAATCTTCTTGTTTTACATAACTCAAATTATGCTCGTTTACTCCTATGTAATCTGTCACTTGTTCATGATCGCATAGTTGGGTGTTTACTAAGTTCAAGATTCTTATAACTTGCTATTCTAGAGTGCATCAGATTGTGAAACTTATGATCACTCTACTGTACGACATATCTTCCCTATTTGATGCAGATGAACTGTGATATGTAAGATATGGATGTGAACTGAATTGAATATTAGGATAGCATAATTACCTTGAATGTTTGTGCTTTTGGTTGGCTGCGGTGATGTTGAGTTCAATGAGAAGATAGCTGAAAACAAATTGTGTATTTTGTTTGCTTAACAATGCAGGAGAAACTTAGGAAGAAACTGGAGAGGATCAGGTCAATCTTACCTCTCGAATCTTGCAGCAATTATGACAATTTCCTCAAGCTGTTGATGCGTAAAGAGAGAAGGATTTGTGGTGGATGATATAATAAGGAGTGAAGTTGGTGGTTGTAAAGGAAGGAAAGCATGGCTTTTGGTGGTTGAAGAGGTGGGGAATAAAGGATGGTGGCAGCACACTTATTTCTTTCCACTAACTCTAATGATTTTCCTTTATTGCTTTAATGATTTTCCTTTATTGATTCCTTGTCTGCTGATGGTATTAAACAAGGAATGGTGTTGCATTTGATGTGTAGTAATGTGGGATATGGTTGAAGTAAAGCTCTTGCCTCTTGGGAATTATAACTTGTAGTACAGTAACGCGCTTAATGAAATACTAATCTTGAATTCTTACTAATGTAGCGTATATATATATATACTCGCACGATATTTGATTTCTTGCTTGCTAGCATCGATGGACTGTAAAATAAATCTAAATTAAATCCGTAGATTTAATTCTCCTCACAAGCCGGAAATAATCCACGACTTAAGTAATTATAAATAATAGAATCGATAGTCTCATCTCGCTTAATTAATTAACGTGACTTTGCTAAGTCAGTTATAACTCTGAAATAATATCATTGACTGCTTTAATAATATGAATTCAGGATCATAAGCTGAATTCATATCAGGATAATAAACGTTTTCATTCACTGATGAACAAAAATAAACACTCATTACTGGATTTAAAATATATAAAAGAGCGGGTCACTACATACTACCCCTCTTAACAAAAATTTCGTCCCGAAATTTGCATATTTCTTCTAAAACAGTTCGGGGTATTTCTCCTTCATTTTGTCTTCAAGCTCCCACGTGGCTTCCTCTTGTCCGTGGTGCCTCCATAAGACTTTCACTGATGTGATTGCCTTATTCCTGAGTTGTTGTACTTTTCGATCTAGAATGGCCTCTGGTCTCTCTTCATAGCTCAAGTCTGGGCAAAGGATCATCTCTTCTTGGTGGATTATGTGCTTTGGATCGAAAACGTATTTTCTGAGTTGTGATACGTGGAAAACATTGTGAACGTTTCCAAAGCTTGGCGGTAACGCCAACCTATAGGCTACTGGGCCTATTCTCTCCAAAATCTCATAAGGTCCTACGAATCGGGGCCTAAGTTTTCCCTTGACACCAAACCTAGTTATCCCCTTGGTAGGAGATACTTTTAGGAAGACCTTGTCTCCTATTTCAAACTGTAATTCGGTTCGTCGTGCATCAGCGTAAGACTTCTGTCTATCTTGCGCCTCCTTTATTCGCCCTCTGATTTGACGGACTATCTCAATCATCTCGCTGACCGTGTCCGGTCCTAGGATTTTTCTCTCACCCACTTCATCCCAGTAAAGTGGTGATCTGCATTTTCTTCCATACAACGCCTCGTAAGGTGCCATGTCAATGGTCGCCTGGTAGCTATTGTTGTAGGCAAACTCAATCAGCGGCAACACTGATTCCCAACTTCCACCTCTGTCTAACACCACTGTTCTCAACATGTCTTCGAGAGTCTGAATTGTCCTTTCCGACTGCCCATCTGTCTGCGGGTGGAAAGCGGTGCTGAAATTTAGCCTCGTGCCTAACTCCTTTTGTAAGCTCATCCAAAATCTAGAAGTAAATTTTGAGTCTCGGTCTGAAGTGATCGACACGGGCACGCCGTGTAAGCGTACAATCTCTCGAACATACAACTGAGCTAGCTTGTCTGACCCGTGTGTGATCGGAATTGGTATAAAATGAGCACACTTTGTGAGTCGATCCACTATTACCCAAATGGCAGTGTTTCCTTTCCTTGTCTTGGGCAAACTGGTCACAAAATCCATTGCTATGTGCTCCCACTTCCATTCTGGGATTTCCAATGGTTGTAGCTTTCCATATGGCCCTTGGTGTAGGGCCTTCACTTGTTGGCAAGCTAAGCATCTCTCTACAAAGGATGCTATGTCTCTTTTCATGCCTTCCCACCAAAAATGCTTCTTTAGATCTTGATACATCTTAGTGCTCCCCGGGTGGGCAGTATAAGGGGTATCGTGAGCTTCGCTCATGATTTTATCCTTAAGTTCATCATCTTGGGGGATGCATATCCTTCCCTCAAAGAGGATAGCATTATCTGATGCTTCTTGATAATTCTTGACGCCTCCTTTCCTTACCGCTTCTCGTAGCTTCTCCATTTTCTCATCTTTTCTTTGTGCTTCTACAATCATCTTTCTCAAGCTAGGTATTGTTGCAACAACGCTTGCTATCGTCCCTGGTGGTTTAACCACTTCTATGCTCATTTTTCCAAACTCTTTGATGAGCTCATTCTTTTGGGTGACGAGACATCCCAACCTAGATTGAGTTTTACGGCTCAATGCATCAGCTACTACATTGGCCTTACCCGGGTGGTAGTTAATACCGCAATCATAATCCTTCACTAGTTCGAGCCATCTCCTTTGTCTCATATTAAGGTCCTTTTGCTCGAAAAAGTATTTCAGGCTTTTGTGGTCTGTGAATATCTCACACCTAACTCCATATAGGTGGTGTCTCCAAATCTTCAACGCATGCACCACTGCAGCTAACTCCAGATCATGAGTCGGGTAATTCAGTTCATGTGGTCTAAGCTGTCGTGACGCATATGCTATCACTCTTCCTTCTTGCATCAGCACACAACCAAGTCCATTTTTGGACGCGTCTGTGTAGATCACGTATTCCTTGTCAGCTGTTGGAACGGCTAACACTGGTGCCGTAGTTAACTTTTCCTTGAGTTCTTGGAAGCTCTTCTCGCACTCATCTGTCCAAGAAAATTTTACCCCCTTCCTGAGTAGTTGCGTCATTGGCCTTGCGATTTTGGAAAATCCCTCTATGAACCTCCGGTAGTAACCTGCCAATCCTAAGAAACTTCTTATCTCATTAGGGTTAGTAGGTGGTCTCCATTCGCGCACTGCTTGCACTTTCTCAGGGTCCACTTTAATCCCTTCTGACGACACAATATGGCCTAAAAATGTGACTTCGCTGAGCCAAAACTCGCACTTGCTGAATTTGGCATAAAGGCGCTCCGTCCTCAACGTTTCTAGGACAATTCTCAGATGTTCCTCATGGTCTTTCTCGTTCTTCGAGTAGATCAGGATGTCATCTATGAATACCAAGACAAATTTGTCTAAGTACGGATGGAACACTCGATTCATGAGGTCCATGAACACGGCTGGCGCGTTGGTTAGCCCGAATGGCACAACTACAAATTCGTAGTGGCCATACCTAGTTCGAAACGCCGTCTTAGGTACGTCTTCTGGTCGAATCTTCAGCTGGTGATAACCAGACCGCAAATCAATCTTCGAGAACACGCTTGTTCCCTTGAGCTGGTCGAAGAGGTCATCTATCCTTGGTAAAGGATATTTGTTCTTGAGTGTCACTTTGTTCAGTTCTCTATAGTCTATGCACATTCGCAATGTGCCATCCTTTTTCTTCACGAAAAGTACGGGTGCACCCCAAGGTGATACACTTGGCCTAATGAATCCCAGATTCAAAAGTTCTTGCAGTTGTATCTTGAGTTCTTCCAACTCTTTAGGAGCCATTCGGTATGGTGCCTTCGAAATGGGAGCTGCCCCGGGCTCCAAATCAATGGTAAACTCAATTGGTCTGTCCGGTGGTGGCCCTGGCAGAATCTCTGGAAATACATCTGAAAAGTCCCGTACAATTGCTACATCTTCTATGCTCCTTTCAGTTCCCAGTTTTCCGTGCAAGTATACGAGGTAAGCTGGGTATCCCTTATTCATCATTTTCGTTGCTTGGAGGGCGGAGATGATCATCTTTCTTCTTCCCATACTAATTCCGTGGAAATGTGACGGCTCCCTTCCTGGGGATCGGAATGATATCCGTCTTTCGTTACAAAGGATGGTGGCATAGTTCTCGGCTAGCCAGTCCATTCCTAGGATTATGTCCACATCTCCCATTGGTATAACATACGAGCTGTTCACTACAATCTTGAGTGACCCTATGTTCAGTTCTAGGTTCAAGCACACATGATCTACTGTCGTCATCCCTCCTATAGGTGATGATATACTCAACTCCTGATCAGCTTTTTCCATTTTAAGTTTTAAGGTGTCGACACATGTACTTGAAATGAAAGTATGCGATGCGCCCGTATCAAATAGAAGTACAACAGGAGTATTGAGTAGCATGCCCATACCTGCCAGGTTTCCCTGGTTGTTTTCGGGCTGCTTCTGCCTCATAGCATAGGCTCTAGCATGACGAGGCTCTTCATGTTGTTTCTGTTGTTGGCGAGCCTGTTGCTGATACGGTTGTTGAGGTTGTGGTTGGTACGGTAGCTGTTGGTGCTGCTGATACTGTGTTTGCTGCCCTGGGTATGGTTGGGACAGAGCTTGGATTGCTCGCAGATGCGGAGCCTGGATAGGTAGGTTCGGCCTTGAACCCGTCCCGTGTTGCTTATTCGGGCACCGGTTTGCATAGTGCCCCTTCTGGTTGCAGATATAGCAACTATCACTGCCGGCCTTACAGATTCCCCCATGATTTTTGTTACATTTGGGGCAATGTGGGGCTCTCTGTTGGTTATTTCCCATCTGTTTCGGTGCACTCTGGCCTCCATAGCCCTGTGACTGGAAGACCCGTCCCTGCCATGGCCTCTTCTCGCCTTGGTTCGGTTTACTGTTGTCCCATCTCCTTTTTCCGTTAAAATTCTGATTATGATTTTGATCCTGTGGAGGTGCTGGCGCAGGTACAATTGCAAGTCTTTCTCCAGGCATGGCTGCCTCAATGTCTAACGCTCGGCTGAGCGACTCAGTGTAAGACAATCCTCCGTGGCTTGCCAAAGCCATCCTAATCTCGTGCCTCAGTCCGGCACAAAACTTTTCAGCCATCTTCTCATCTGTGTCAACTTGTTCCGGCGCATATCTAGACATATCGCAGAACATCCTGTCGTATTGAGTTACCGACATCTTCCCTTGTTTTAGATTGTAAAATTCAGCCTCCTTTTTCTTGCGGTAGCTCTTGGGTATATACTTGTCATATATACCGGCTTTGAATTGTTCCCAAGTCAGGTTTTCTAACTGCTCTGCTGTCATCGTTTTCATCCTTGCTTCCCACCAGAAATCAGCTGACCCAGTCAACTGAAAGGACATACAAGTCAGACGTTCTTGGTCGGTGCAACGCAGGAAGTTGAAAATGCGTTCAATAGCGCGAACCCAAGTTTCAGCTTCTGCCGGGTCTCCTGTCCCGTTGAAGGTAGGTGGGTTCTGTCGTAAGAATAATTCTTCAATCCGTCGTTCTGGCTGAACAGGTGGTTGTACTATTTCAGGTTCTAGTCTTGCTTCTGGGCCTCTCTCATCATTCCGGGGAATCCTTCTCCCTCCTCTCGGACGCCCTCGTTTCGGTGGCATTCTAATGAGTCAAAACACAAGTTGTCAGCGCATTAAAACGCAATAAGGACATACTATCATTTTTATAGTTACTCCTTAACTCATCGAGTTCTGCTCCTGCTAAAACTTAAGCGAACATATAAATAGAACATAGCGGAACGACTTGCCGCGAAAGACCAATAAGGTCACTATATATTCATGAGAAATTAGTATCAATGAGGACTATGTCATAAGAATAGTTCTTCTATTCTATGTTCTGGTTGTATGGGTGGTGAGGCCATGTTTTGTTCTAGCCCTGGTACTGTAAGTAGAATGGTTCCGAATATCTGAAACTATAAGCTGATAGCTTTAATCGTAATATTATAACATTATATACAAAGCATTTTGACCCCTCGTAAGTCTAACTCTGAAGTTCATACATGAATCATGAAGGTTATCCTTAAGCCATAGCTAGTGATAATCGAGGCTAGAAGCGAGTCTCAGCTTATTTAGGGATTAGCTAACTGATTACATAAGTCGCACTCATCGCTATAAGCAATATCATACTTAAACTATCATCGAATAAGGCAATAGTCGATTAGGTGCTTCGTCTCGCGTGAACAACCTGAATGAAGAACTATGCCTGCATCAGTGATTCGTGCGTGGCACTCCGCTTGCACTGCTTTCATTGGATTCTCTTCCTCTTTCTTAGCTATTCACCATGGCTATAGTGAAATATAACTGAGTTTCTAGCTTCTATTGTTTTTCTCGTAACAGTGATCATGCATTCTTAACGCATCTAAGTTCATTGAGATATCTAATCAATCAATAAAGCATACAACTTGAATGTAAGCATCAGTACATTCATATAAAACGTGAACTTCTCAATGTTTTAAAATCATTACCACCTTCTTTCTTGCTGAGCATGACGATGTGATGAAGTGATGAGCTTTGGTTGACTGACTCATATATATTAGTGATCATACTAGAAAAATGGCTAACTCTAGGGTTCAGAGCAAATGAACTGCTCTGATACCACTCTGTCACGACCGGCCCTAATTAAGGATAATTAAGCCGGGGAAACCGTGACTAATGGAGGGAGATTAGAAGCGGGGTAGAAAGGGGAATAATCAAACAAGAAAGGATCACATTTCATCATTTAACAAAAGGAATATTTATAATATAACAGAAGTTTAGTCGTATAGACTCAAATAACTAGTAAGTTCAGATATCTCTGACTTAGCCAAATAAACATAAAACTTCTGAGTACGCAGCGGAATAAGGTTCTGATTACATGTATGAAGACATGTAACCCTAGAGTTCATTAATACATAATAAGATAAAAGAGTCCCGCTCGTCACTTCATCACCATCGGCAGCTGCTCAACCTGCACATTTAGAAATATATGCAGGGCTGAGTACAAAAGTACTCAGTGGGCACATATGCCTACTATGAAATATAACATGTTTCGTAAAGTTGTAAATTGTCATGCCATCATAAACAGTACAGCAAGGGAGTTTTTCGCTAAAAAGGCCCAAGCTTACTAAATTCATTTGTGATTCTTAAAGTTCGTCTGCAGACTAAGTTCTCTTGTAATCTATCATATCTGGAACTGTGTGCCGGAGAGGTGGCCACCTCTCACGGACACTTGACCGGCCAACCCGCTAGATGACTCACGGTCACTGGTGTACACTAGCCCTGGCAGGATAGCTATCAACTGCTCAGGACCCGAATTCGATTTCATAATAACTGGCAAAGCCACATCAGATAGATATCATACCAAACATTTAAAACATTTATGGCAAGACAAAAGTTGAAATAATTTTCAGTTCAAAGATTTTGCAATGAAATAACTGTTCAAACATAACATTAAACTCATTTGATATATATGAAAGTAACCCACCTGATAGTGATTTTCTGTGATACGAAAGCTCCTCAACAGATTATCAATCTCGCCCTTGACCTTTATTACGAGAATATATGTACATATATAAGGTATTTGCTCGAATAAAAATCCTCAAATGAGAATGTATATTTAACTATGCATGATCCTTATGCATGAATTATTATTCTGAAATAATAATCAGGGAATTTCTATTGTTAATCCAGGTTATCGGATTTAAACAAAAGTAAGTCTCGTCTCATGAAGCCAGATAATTAATAAAAATTAATCCGTTCTCTTAGGTTGTTCTAATCCGCTAATTAAATAAACCCCGCTCCTCGTAGTCAATAGAAAATAAATAAATACTTCAACTTATTCGCTTTATAACCTTATAATTAATCGGGCTTAATAAATAGGAACAAGTAATGTTATAAGATTAAATAATTAAAAGGCTCAACATAAGGCAGCCTAATAATTAATTAAATATGATTGACTTGAATAATTAACATGAGAGACCCGATTGAAATAATTCATCGGCTCAAGTAATTAAATAAATCTTGGCCCAATAAATAAATAATTTGATTAACTGGGCTCAATTAAATAAATTAAACGAGGCCCAACGAAGATAATATAACAGCTCAGTTAAAATAAAATAGATGGGCTTCAATTTAAATAAATTCGGCCCAATGAAATAATGTAATAAAAGCCCATCTGAGTAAAATAAATAAATTCAGAGGCCCAATCAGTATTTAAAATCGGCCCATATAAATAAATTCAAAAGCCCAATTCATAATTTAAAATCGGCCCAAAATTAATAAATAATCCAGCCCAACTCAAGCCCACTGAAAATAAATAACAAAGCCCAATAAAATAATAACTAGAAGGCCCAAATCAATTAAATAACAAGCCCAATTTTCATAAATAAGGAAAGAAGCCCAAATCCTTCTCCCCCAAAAATCTCGGTTCTCTCTCTCTCAGCATAACACTCTCGTTTCTCTCTCTCTTTATTCCAAAAAAAAAAAGTCGAGCTCTCTCTCCCTTCAAGAAACCGCTATCTCTCTTTTTCTTCTCTCAAAATTGTCGGCCATGCTCTGTTTCACTTCCTCTTGCTCAAAATCCCATCTCTCTCTCTCTCAAAGGAAACACATATCTCTCCTCACTCACGCCTCTCTCCATCTTCAGCCGAGTTCTCTCTCTCAAAAATCACTCACGCCTCTCTCCATCTTCCTCTTCAGCCGAGTTCTCCCTCAAAATCAGTCGAGCTCAGCCCCTTCCTCTTTCTTTCTCGATCTGTTCGTCCGAGGCGAGAAGGACGAGCCCAAATTTCTCCCTGATATTGAAATCGCCTCTGTCGCCGCTGCAACATCCGGCGAACAGCCGGGTCTCGCTCGACCTCCTGCGTCGGCTCTTCTCACTCTCAAAGAAACACACACACAGACGCACATCTCACCCTCTCACGCGATCTGCTGCCGCTGCCTGAGACCCGCGAAGGATCCGGCGCAACCGCCGCCGACAGATGTTGCTGTTGCCGCTGCTGTCTGAGATCGGTGGTCAGAACGCCTGCTGGAGGAACGCCGCTGCCGTCAGCTCGTCCGAAGTCGCCGCCTGGGAAGCGGCGCCATTCATTTCCTTCGTCCTCAGAATCTCCCTCCGTCGTCGAGCCCTAAGTTTCAGAAAGGGCAGAACGCCGTTGCCGGGCGTCCGCTGCTGCTGCGCTCGAGCCCTTGCTCGGCCATGGTTCAGTTCAGCTGCTGTTGTGTGATTTTCGGCGAGCAGGGGAGGGTCCACCTTTGTTGTCGCTGTTCCCGGCGAAGGGTGTCGCCTTCGTTGTTCTCCGGGGTCGATGGGGTTCGAGTTGCGCCCCACGCCGCCGCTGCTGCCGTTCTCGGACTTCTCCGTCGAAAGTCTGCCGCCTCCGTCGATTCCCCGAGCCCCGACGTCGCTGCTGTATCTCGGATTCCGACAAGGCAGCTCGCCGTCGTCTTCCTTGAGCTCGACTAAACAGGGCAGTCGGCCCTATTCCTTAAGCTAAGTTCTTTAGTTTCATTCTTCCTTTTTATCGATTCGAAAACGTGAACTAGACAAGGTGAAATCTTCTTGTTTTACATAACTCAAATTATGCTCGTTTACTCCTATGTAATCTGTCACTTGTTCATGATCGCATAGTTGGGTGTTTACTAAGTTCAAGATTCTTATAACTTGCTATTCTAGAGTGCATCAGATTGTGAAACTTATGATCACTCTACTGTACGACATATCTTCCCTATTTGATGCAGATGAACTGTGATATGTAAGATATGGATGTGAACTGAATTGAATATTAGGATAGCATAATTACCTTGAATGTTTGTGCTTTTGGTTGGCTGCGGTGATGTTGAGTTCAATGAGAAGATAGCTGAAAACAAATTGTGTATTTTGTTTGCTTAACAATGCAGGAGAAACTTAGGAAGAAACTGGAGAGGATCAGGTCAATCTTACCTCTCGAATCTTGCAGCAATTATGACAATTTCCTCAAGCTGTTGATGCGTAAAGAGAGAAGGATTTGTGGTGGATGATATAATAAGGAGTGAAGTTGGTGGTTGTAAAGGAAGGAAAGCATGGCTTTTGGTGGTTGAAGAGGTGGGGAATAAAGGATGGTGGCAGCACACTTATTTCTTTCCACTAACTCTAATGATTTTCCTTTATTGCTTTAATGATTTTCCTTTATTGATTCCTTGTCTGCTGATGGTATTAAACAAGGAATGGTGTTGCATTTGATGTGTAGTAATGTGGGATATGGTTGAAGTAAAGCTCTTGCCTCTTGGGAATTATAACTTGTAGTACAGTAACGCGCTTAATGAAATACTAATCTTGAATTCTTACTAATGTAGCGTATATATATATATACTCGCACGATATTTGATTTCTTGCTTGCTAGCATCGATGGACTGTAAAATAAATCTAAATTAAATCCGTAGATTTAATTCTCCTCACAAGCCGGAAATAATCCACGACTTAAGTAATTATAAATAATAGAATCGATAGTCTCATCTCGCTTAATTAATTAACGTGACTTTGCTAAGTCAGTTATAACTCTGAAATAATATCATTGACTGCTTTAATAATATGAATTCAGGATCATAAGCTGAATTCATATCAGGATAATAAACGTTTTCATTCACTGATGAACAAAAATAAACACTCATTACTGGATTTAAAATATATAAAAGAGCGGGTCACTACAACCTTGGCCGGGGTCGCCTCTGTCTCTCAGCCGCCGTTGGTACTCTCTGGTCCGGTGGAATCGAGGCAGCCGCCCTCCTCCTTGTTTAATGGAACAGGTACGACCCAAAGACGACTCCTTTTTTCCCACAAATGCTAAGTTCAACAATCCTATGGTATTCTGTTTTCGACCATATAATATACTCATCGATTTGCTGCTATTCTCATCGCTCGTGAAATCTTGGTTATTCTACTCTTGTTATGAAACGCTGTGGTTTGTTACTGATTAGGCAAATTCTCAATGCATTTGACTTGTGTGGGAGCTTAGGCTGTTGGTTCTTCTTGGTGATAACTGATTATGCTATTCTATCTCTGTAATAACTCAAGCTCATTCTATATTACATAAGTGTGTGACTTTGCTAAGTCCATTATACAAATATGCATCTATACACAGTCTGCCTTTCTAATTAATCATGCTTGTTGGATGATATGCGAACTGGATTCGAAATAAGAGTGCTTAGTATTTACCTGTGGATCCTTGTGTTTGGGTGGCTGCTGTGTGATTGAATCAGTGGATAGATACACTGAAATATAAAGATTGTTTCTCAAACGATGCAGGTTGAGCTTAGGAAGGAATGGAAGGAGTTAAGCCAAATCTTACCTTTAAAGTTTGGTAGAAGAGCAATGAATGGAGTTCCTCCTTCACGTGGGTTATTAGTGTAGAATGAAGGGGAAATGAGGAGTGAAATGGAAGAGAGTTGCTTCTGATATGTTTGTTTGAAGGAGTGCATTAGTAGCTATACTTGAGTAGTCTACAGGGTTGGTACAACAGTAGAGTGGCTGATTTGAGCCCTCTGTGTACCTTGTGTATGGCTGGAGAAATGGAAAAGTGGCTTGCTGCAGAGGTAGGATAGCTGTTGCTATTGCAGGGAAGGGAGTAAGCTGCTGCAGCAGCAGCTATTCAGCACATTCACACACTTCCTTTTTTTTTCTTTTTCTTGCTAGCTGGTGTTGTAATAGGTATGTAGGAAATGAGTGATTGTAAAGTTTGAAAAGTTGTGGTGTGACTAATAAAATCCTTCAGTATCTTGATAAAACGGTATCTGATATTTATCCCGGGTCTTGCTAATATAGCGTATCTGTAAAACTAATCCCGGGTTTTGCTAATAATACTAAATACTAGCTGACCTTTCGTCTATTAATATCGTGACTCGTAGATTAAATCCGTAGATTTAATTCACTTCACAATTCGGAGTAAACTCACGACTCAAGTAATAATGTTAAATAAATAGAAATAATATAATAATGTTAAATAAATAGAAATAATATTTCTATTACAAATAAAATAATAACTTGACTTTGCTAAGTCAATTATCATTCTGGAATAAATCATTGACTGCTCAATAATTCAATCGTGGTCACCTCAGGTAATGACATCTAATTCAGAACCCTAAGCTGAATTAACTGAATATTAATCACTGGATTAAAACAACTGAAAGATGTAATAAATAAATATTGCATTTATTGCTCTTAATCATAAAATAAAAGAGCGGGCTACTACACCTATAGCCTTTACCTCTCCATTCTCGACCTTGGCGCAAACACTCCCCCATAGTCCAAGAAAATGGTGCAATTAAACCCAGACCTCTAACGTCGTTAGGTGTCCGTTAAACGTCTGAGTTTGATTGTACCCTATATTTTAGGGGTGGATCTGCATGTTAACCTCTTTTTTTTTTTTTTTTTTTTTTTTCTTTTCAATTTCGACAACCCACCTCTAGCATCAGCTTAGCCGCCCTCGTATTCATCGGCTCCGACTTGCACCTTGTCAGCTCAGATCCATTGTTTTTTCTCTTAAAATAAATTTATGAATATCAAATTAACCAAAAATAAAATTATAATTATTGTCTAGAGTTTTAACAATTATTGTAATCTATAAAAAAAAATATTATAAAAATTCAAAATAAGCAAGCATATAATAATCAAGCACTAAATAGTAGAATAATGACATACACATTTATTTTAATTGTATATTTACAAAATGGATGAAAATTAATTATCATATCATTAAAATAAATTTTATCTCCAACTTTATCACAATATTAAGTAACAGTGGAATGATATGTCTTCTATTATTCTTTTCATATTATTAAAATAATAAACACCTCAAATAAAATGTTGATTAAATTTAATATACATCTCATATAAAATAATTAATTCTTTTTCATATTTCCAAGTCCATGTATGTAGGACTGGACATTAGTTAAGACTAGCTATGACCCATATCGATTTGATAAAATATAAAATTTTATTAGAATAAGTTAAGACTAACCATGTGAAGTGAATTGAGGACCTCATATTAAAAATTTATAAATTTGAACTTCACTATCATCTTATATTTGTAACAGAAATGATTAGCCCACATTTTTTACGTGTAGATTTAGAATACCACACAAAATAAAATAAATATTAAACAATGCAGTGGCCCATTCACCATTTTGGCCTGGGCAGAGTTTTGAGAAACAAGAAGTAAGGAATTTTTTTTTGGGATACAGACTGATTAACGTGCATATAATACGGAAAGGTATAAAATCAAAATTAGTATAATTCATTTACTAAATTAATAATATATATATATATATATATGGGTTAAAGTACATATTCACCCCTGAAGTCGACACCCCTAGAGCATTGGGCTCCCCAGACTCGGTCGTGGCGCGTTTACCTCCCTGAACTCTCGTAAAAAGGGTGCAAATACACCCCTGAACTCTCGGAAAAAGGGTGCAAATAAACCCCTCCGTTAAATAACGGAGGGGTTTATTTGCACCCTTTTTCCGAGAGTTCAGGGGTGGGTGCAAATAAACCCCTCCGTTAAATAACGGAGGGGTGTATTTGCACCCTTTTTCCGAGAGTTCAGGGAGGTCAACGCGCCACGACCGAGTCTGGGGAGCCCAATGCTCTAGGGGTGTCGACTTCAGGGGTGAATATGTACTTTAACCCTCTATATATATATATATATATATATATATATATATATATATGTTCAGTGAATAAATATTAAACATAACTTCTAAATAAAAAATTTAAATTTTCCATAATTCAACAAAAAGAAAAATAAACACATAATATTATATATTTAATAATATAATCTCAGACACAACATTTGCTGTAGTACCATTTCTATCATCCACAAATATTAATATTTTTCGTTAATTGCAATCTAATATTGTTGATATAGCTACAATTGGTTATGTGTGAAAACTGGTATTGGCAATAAAAAAACAAACACAAAAAATTGATTGTCCTTGAATATTGTTGGTCGTTGATTCGTAAAAGATGGTTAGAGGAGCTCAAATTTGAACGGTAATCTCGGATCAACTCAAGTAAATAACACCTTTGAAATCAAATTTACTACACTTATACAAATTTCTATATGTCAAATTTGATGTACAATGCATGACTAATAAAATTATAAATGATCATATTCTTTTATCATTTGTTAATTAATATCTATACATTTTGCCCAATTTTTTTTAAACTATATACAGTATAATATACATAGATTACATATATATGTATGTATGGGAAGGGCTACAGTAAAAATAATTCTTAAAATAAAAACTACAAACCAGCAAAAATGTATGAATTTTATGTAGAACGTGTATGAATTCACTGTATAAATGTATGAATTGCGAAAAATATTTTTTTTGCTACCTATAAGATTCGAACTCGGGATCATGAATTCATCTAACAAGGTGATGAATCAACCGTAGATCTTGATGATCTAAGGGTTGAAAATGGTTCCTATTTTATACAATAAAATGTGTTTTTATTATAGCCCTCCCCTGTATGAATAATTGTTAATATACTATATCTATTTATAATATTTTTATATTTAATGTATAGATAATTTACTTTTAACATTTTGTAATTTGATAATATAATGTAAAAAATACAACATATAAACAATTATCCTAAAATAGATGAGCAAGGATGTGACATTTATTTTTTGCATTAAATAATGGCATTAATTGAAGTAAATTAGGCCAACAAATAATTAAACATCTCAACTGAAATAATATGTCATTTTGCTAAAAAAAATTAATGCATACACTATACATTTAGGCTGGAAAATAGTTTTGCTATCGTTCTGCTTTAGGCTGGAAAATAGTTTTGCTATCGTTCTGCTTTCATATAAATAAAATCAAATTACAAATTCAACCATGTGAATTGGTTGGAAAATATTGATATTATATTTTTAGATTTGTAATTATTATAAGGGTTAATATGCAAAAACACCCCTAACGTTACCACCCCAACTACATTTAAGCCCCTAACCACGTTGATAGCAACTTACACCCCAAAGTTCATTAAGTACTACAATTAAACCCATAAACAAACAATTTCTTTCACAAAATTAAGAAATTCATTTTTTTAATCTATATAATATATAAAAGAGGAGTTTTCTTCCTCCATTTTTTCCCACCATTTTTCTCTCTCTTATCCCATCAATTTTTCATTATTTTAAATCACTTTTTTCTTTTACAATTTTAATACTTTTCTAAATAATATCAAATTTAATTTATGAAGAAATATTTAATAAGCATCTTATGTTTAAGTTTGTAACAAAATATTTAATATGGTATAAAAATTATTAAAAATAAATTTAAAACAAATAAGTTATTAAAATTTTAAAATATTCTTTTTTCTTTCTCTTTGTTAAAATTTTACAATTCTTTTATTTATGTCTCTGTCTGAAAATATTTATTTATATAAAAAATTGATGGGAGAAGAGAGAAAAATTTGTGGGAAAAAATGGAGGGAGAAAACTCCCCTTTTATATATTATATAAATTAAAAAAAAAAAAATTTCTTAATTTTGTGAAAAAAATTGTTTGTTTATGGGTTTAATTGTAGTACTTAATGCCGACGAGATAATTGCCGGCGGCAACGGGCCGCCGGTAATTGCATTGCCGGCGGCCGCCTCTTTTTTACCGGCGGGAATTGCCGCCGCTAATTCCATTTTTTTTTATAGTGGTACTTAATGAACTTTGGGGTGTTAGTTGCTATCAACGTTAGGTTAGGGGCTTAAGTGTAGTTGGGATGGTAACGTTAGGGGTGTTTTTGCTTATTAACCCTTATTATAATTATATATTGTTAAGTCGGGTTTTAATCTCAATAGAAAATTCGGAGAAAACAATTAATCAAATTGTTCCCACTTTACAAAAACAGATGCCACATAGAATTAGGCTACACTCATTGATTAAGAAATGAAATGGATGCCACATTTTTTCATGTTGTTTTGGCAAGCCACATCTAGAGTTATGAGGTTTGCAAATTGGACACTGGAGATTTTTATACAAATCTAATAATTGATTATTTAAATAAATATCTATGAATGTTTGGGATATTTTTTTTATAAAATAATAGATACAACTTGGGGTTTACTATATATAGCATTAATCTGATCAAGTAGTTTTTTTTTTTTTCCTAAATTTAAATTACAAGAGGTATCTAAATATAAACAAATAAGCAACGACTGGACCTCTACACCACACAAAGATGGAAAAATAACTGCATGCATATGCAGAGGGACCACTGTCCACACAAAGGTGGGAACACTACTGACACAAAAGTGGAAAAACTACACCGCACGTAAGCGGGAATCCAAGACATCTCACAAAGGAGAACTTTTGGATACCTCAACTTTGCTACTTGAGCTAGGCCTTATTGGCATTAATCTCAATTAGTTAAGCAGCTCAGCTCATTTATAATCTTTAACATTTTATTGTGTGGATATTCCCTTGATTTCTAGAAGCTCAGACGAATTTGGCTAGTGGGCTATCGCCCCTGAACCCCCATGCAATATCTTCAGGTTCTATATTTTACCAAGTTCAGCACCCCTATCGGTAAATCCTAGATCCGCCTCTGAGTTTGGTCTTTCTATTTTAGAAAATATACCTTTATACTTTACCCCATTCACACACAGTATTTACAAAAAAAAAAAAAAAACTCATCTTACAAACCATTAATTTATGGAAAAAATCAGACTCAATCGGAAGTTTATGTATTTTACACTAATATTTGAATGACATGAGAAAAATGAGAATTATGGTGGATTTTGGTAGTATTTGCCCTTATTTCTTTATAATATTGTTTCATGCTGAGCTCGAGCATCCTTCTGTGGGAGTAATGGAGCATATCCCTATGCTTGTTGATATGCTAATTGAAACAACAACAATCAAGCTCAAGGATTGTGAGGTATGCATTAAATCTAAACATACTAAAGTTTCTTTTCCTATACTGCATATAGGAGATCAAATATACATTGTTTGAAACTATACATGCTGATATATGGGGGCCATACAATGATGAGAATATATGTAATGTGAGATTTAAGCTCACACTTGTTGAAGATCATAGTAGGCTAACTTGGATCTAGTTTGTTCTACATTGTGCGGGCACATTAAAATGGTGCATACTCAATTTGGGAAACTTATTAAAAACAACTGACTGGATTTGTGAATAAAGCATGCAGGCTCATGCACACTGCACCACTCCTTTAAAGTCAAGTTGCATGCTGATGGCATAGTGGAACGATATAAGGCTCGGTTGGTTGCCAAAGGTTACAAACCGAGGTCTTCCATGAGCGTACTAATCATTTGGAAATCGACTGTCATCCAAGCTTGGAATGGTGGATCTTCACCAAATCACTAGGCGGTCCTCGTTTCCGTTCACTGTTATCCAAGCTTGGAATGGTGGATCTTCACCATGTGTCCATGTCCAAGTTGCGGGGGGTAAAGGAGTCAGTGTGCATGAGTGTGCACGAGCCTGCATGCTTTATTCCTTTATTTGTTCAGTTACTTCTTATGCCATGTGTCATTTGCTTATTCGTTTTCTTGTAATGTGCCTTGTGCTATAGTCTATAAATAGCACAAGTGCAGTAGTTTGTTAACTAACTTTTCCTTCAAAAAATAAATGGAACGAGTTCTTCTTCTACTTTCTTAGCTCTGCTTTCCTTTTCTTTTGGATTTCATTCGTTCAACAATGTTTCGTATGAGAAAATGTGTATTAGTTAAGATTATAAATGAGCCAAGCTGCTTAACAAATTCAGATTTACGCTAAGATGTTGCATGCATATGAGAAATAAAATATTATCTCCGTCCACAAAAAAAATTGCCATATTGTCAATGGCACGGGTTTTAATAAAATGTGAATGGATACGCTTTAAATGTGAGTGGAATTGTGTGGACCCTACTACTATAAATGAAAGTGACAAATTTTTCGTAGACAGTGAAAAAGAAAGGGTTAATAGTGTTTTATGTCTCGAACTTTAAGCGTTTTCTATAAAATGTCCCGAACTTTCATTTTCTCCTAAAAAACCCCAAACTTTTAGTTTTTTCCACAAAATATCCCGCTATACAAAATTCGATGATGAAAAGATGATAAAAAAAAATCACAAACTTTCAACGTTTTTCAACAATGGTGATTCCCAATATGGTTTTCCCACAATAACGGTCCCCAAAATAGTTATTTCTCTTTGAAGTCTGTAGATCTTAGGGCCATTACTTCTTCCAAACCTTTGATTCAAACATCCCAAAGTTTCTTCGTATTATCAATATGCACAAAAGCATTCACAAGTTCCTTCGAAATAGAATTTATAATCCACGAAGACCATATAATCAGCTTTAATCCAGACCATATAATTAGGTTCTGACAACGTACCATCAAGTAATTCTAGTTTACTCTTAGCTCCTAAAGCACGTTTCCTGGATGATCTGCATTATGAAGTTGTAATATCTCTTCGATCTGCTTCGGATCCATAGTAGGTTGGTGCGATCTCTCAAGGCGCCGATCTGCCTCAGATCGACGATGTGAATCGTCGTTAGTGAGCGGTTGTTCTTCAGTCGCTTCTCCAGTCTCCTCGCTGACTAGAACACTCCAAGGAATGCAGAGCTAAGAAAGTAGAAGAACTCGTGCCATTTATTTCTTAAAGGAAAAGTCAGTTAACAAACTATGCACTTGTGCTATTTATAGACTATAGCACAAGGCACATTACAAGAAAACGAATAAGCAAGTGACACATGGCATAAGAAGTAACAGAACAAATAAAGGAATAAAGCATGCAAGCTCATGCACTCTGCACCACTCCTTTAAACATCTTAGCAATAATCTCAATTAGTTAAGCATCTCGGCTCATTTAATTATAATCTTAATTAATACACATTTTATTGTGTGGATATTCCCTTGATTTCAAGACGCTCCAACGAATTTTTCATCTTGCAGTAATTAAAAACAATACCCTGTCAAACACCTACCTCAAATAAATTTTTACAAATAATCATTTCTTTAACAACAAAAAAATAACATCAAGCCTTGAACGATGCCAAAGAAGATAATATCATATTGGGATATTATTACAAGACTGCCTGAACTTTGACTCCATATTGACTTTATAGTTTGAATTTGATTTTATTTATCTTTGTTGTTCAGTTCATAGCCCGAGTCAAAATTTCGGTCAATATTAAGTGTGATGTGGCTAGTCAGAAGTTGACTTGGCAATTAAAATAAATTACATCACCCTCAGTCGGCCTAAAATATAAATTCTGATTTGGATGCATTTTGACTTGCTCATCCACTATTAGTTGGCAAGTCTATTTCACGTGCTCATTTGGACAAACCCTTGCGGCTATAAATAGGTGTTGAAAAGTTATATCGAAATCACACAAAACCCAAAATAATCTTGAATTTGAGTTGTCAAATTTTAAGGTTATGGCATCCATCAAGATCACATTATTTGCACTTCTATTTCTCGCCATTTTGACATATTCTAAGGCAACGCTATGCCCTCTCAAAGAGACCGAGAATTCCGGGGAGGCCGTGGTTACGCGACTTTCAAGACTCTTTCCCTTGATCCCGTGACCCTCAATGCAGTCGTCCAATCTAATTTCACTGTGCTACATTGTTAAACTCTTGTGCTGCATTTGCTTAATAAATAAATAAATTATCAATCAATATCAATTTGATTGTATATATGCTTCAAATATATATGTGGCTTTCGCATTTGATTGTTAAAAAGACAAATTAACAATCATTTTATATACCATTTCAAAAAAAAAAAAAAAAAAAACAATCATTTTATATACTAGTCCGTTATGCATTGAGATCCAGTGATATCCCACTTTGTGTCTCGCTTTCAAATTTATTTATTACTTGGCAAAGAAATAGAATGTTTAACGTCCGAGCTTATTGCGGTGTGAGATCAATGTTGATGTGTTGAAAGAGGTCAGTTATCTTAGCTTTAGCTCTTCAAGTATGTGGTCTCTTTCATCAATATTTTTTTGTTAATTTTATCGTGCATCTTCTTCTTCGGAGGAGGACCGTGCAGCACCGCGGCCAGTCACCGGAGCACATCAGACCGACCGAGCCGTGAAGCCTTTCGGCCAATGTTTGCGGGCGGGGTGGAGCGGCTACTACCTATTTGACAAAATGCTTCAGTGGCAGGTTATATGGTTGATAAACATTGAAACTGCTTTTCATTGTATTGTTTATATTCATCTCAAATGGCTAAGGAAATGGAACTATTTTATTTGTTTATTTATTACTAGTAGGAAGGTATGTGCAACGTAAACTTACATATAGAAAATATTGAATTTAAATAAATAAATGTATATGCAGTAATAAATACTGTATTGAAATTTTCGGATTCATTGTCTAGTATCAAGTTGATACTATCAACTATATAAAACCGGCCTATATATTAAGATATTAAGTTATCCTTAAAAAATAATATAAGTAAGGATATTATATGTAAAACCAGAAATTGTAAATGAATATATTTTTATCATAGTAGTCCCTCTGTCCACGAAATGTTATCGTAAGGGGGAGGCATGAGTTTTAAGAAAAAATGTGTTGTTTATTTATTGAATGAAGAAAGGGACCATAAATGAAAAAAAGTGGAAAAGTTTAATTAAGTTAGTGAGTGGAGAAAGGGATCCACATATTATTACTAAAAATAGATTATGATAACTTTTTGTGGAAGAACCAAAATAGCAAGTTATAAAAACAATAAATACATAAAATATATCATAAACACTATTTTTTAAAAAATTAAATAGTACTTCCTCCATCCGCGATATCGTTTCCACATTGTGGACGGCGCGGGTTTTAAGAAAAGTGGTGAATAGTAATAGATATATAATAGTGGATATTGTAGTGAGTGGAGTTTGGCTCCCACTATAGTTATGAGTGGAAGTTTGTGGACCCTACTTCTAAAAATGAAAGTGAAAACGATATCTCGGACGGACCGAAATGGCAAATGTGGAAACGATATCGCGGACGGAGGGAGTATATAATACGGATATAATAGGCTGATCAAATTTGTTAAAACATGGTTCTTTTAGTTATAGGTAAAATATTATTTTAAATTTAAAACAGTCAAATTATACCCGCTTTATAAAAACAGAGGCCACGTAGAATTACGTTACAACATTAAAAAGTTTTAAGAAACATTGGAGATGAAAAAAAAAAAAAAACTTTCTTCGTCTTCCGGAGTCCCTTCCAAATTCTGGAAATTGCAGCGGTTTCAAATCCAAAATTTACTATGAGATTGAAAAGATAATCATATGAGAACTCCTTTTTTAATGATGCGGCATTCATGTCGTTTTGTAATTCTCAAAAACTCTCCTTTCTGAGAGGTTTTGGGTTCAATTCCTGCCTGCGTGCGAGTAGTTTTCTCACTTTTGTGTAGATAGTGTTCTCACCTTCGTGTGAGTAGTGGTTCCGCCTGCATGCGGTTGTTTTTCCATCTTTATGTGGGATAGAGGTATCGTCTGCGTGCGAGTTGCTTATTAGATTATATTAGATACCCTCTTGTAATTCTCAAAAAAAAAAAAAAAAGAAACTTTATCCCCACTAACTATTTACAAAAGATGGTGGATCCTATTAAAGTGTAAATAAAATGTATGTGCATACATGCATGTGTAGCTGTCACACTCAGTTAGTTAGTGTGTGCCTTTTCTTGTTGCTTACTCTTTCCGTTGTTGCTCACGCTGAGCTCGTGTTTTGTTTTTCCTCGCCTATATATAAAGGCTGAGTTTTGTATTGTAGTTCAATTAATGAAATTCCCTTCCTTCTACATTTTCTATTCTCTGGTTTTCAACATGGTATCCAGAGCTAAATATTAGTCTTCCGCTGATACTCTCGTTTCTTCCATGGCGCCTGTGACGCCTTCTTCTTCCAAAAACCCAACCTATCAACCACCTCCTTATGAGGATCAATCTAGCCCTTACTTTCTTCCGAGTAGTGATAATCCTGGCATTCAGCTCGTTACTCAACAGCTAAATGGATCCAATTACACTAATTGGAATCGTTCGATGATTACTGCTCTCATCGCCAAAAATAAGCTCGCCTTCGTTGATGGATCTATTCCTCGCCCTCATCACTCTGATCTGTTGTTTACTCAGTGGATGCGGTGTAACAGCATGGTTGTCTCGTGGCTTCGCAATTCAGTCGTACCAGATATTAGCTGAAGCATCATGTATATCGATGATGCGGCTCATATTTGGAGTGATTTGAAGGATCGATTTTCACAAGGTAATTTAGCCAGAATTTGCCAACTTAAACAACAGTTATTTTCCTTGAAGCAAGGATCTGACGACATTGGTACTTACTTCACCAAATTGAGAGTTCTCTGGGATGAATACAGAGATTATCAACCGGCGCGCTGGTGTGTGTGTGATAATTGTCGCTGCCACAGCTCACGAAAGTGGAATGAGTTTCTAATGCAGGAGTGTTCCATGCAATTTCTTATAGGATTAAATTCATCCTATTCTCAGATTCGATCTCAAATCATATCTACTTCTCCTTTGCCTTCTTTGTCAAGGATCTTTGCTCTAGTGTTGCAGGAGGAACGACAAAGATCCATAGAGTTTGTGCCTCCAGTCTCTCAGATAAGCATTGAAAATTCTGGATCTGTAGTAAATGCTGCTGGGTATGCTCGAGGTAGAGGTACCAAAGGCAAATTTCTTTGTACCAAATGTGGTAAGACTAACCACACTATTGACAAATGTTTTGAGATCATTGGTTACCCTCCTGGTTATGGTAGAGGAAGAGGTAAATCTCAAGGTGGTGATAACAATAGATCTGTGAATCTAGTTAATGCAGCAGATTCTGGAAATTTCTCTAAGAATAGTGGGACTCTTACTACTACTGATATGGCACAGATGATTTCATTTTTACAGCAACAGATGCATAATCTATCCACCAATGCTTCACCTCCAGTTTCAGAGAGTAAGAGTTTTGCAGATTCTGCTCCTGCAAGTGCTTCGCCTCCTTTCAGTGGTACTGTTTCTCTAGATCCTCTCATTTGTTCTTTCACCTCTTCCACCACATGGCTTCTAGACACAGGTGCTACTCACCATGTCTGTAACGATTCCACCTTATTCACAACTGCCTCCACACCATCAAACACTAAAGTAAATCTTCCCAATGGAAGCAGTGCAAATGTTACTTGCATTGGTACCATTGCTCTTACACCTACTCTGCACTTACATTCTGTGCTTTGTGTTCCTACCTTTGCTTATAATCTGATCTCTGTTAGCACCTTAACTGCCACAGCGAAATGCTCAGTTATGTTTACTCATGATTCCTTTCTTATTCAGGAAGCTTCTCAGGGGATTGTGATTGGGAAGGGTAGCAAGGTGGGGAATCTATATGTATTAGAGACTGCACCACGTGCCTCTCCACAAATCCAAACTCCCAGTGTCTCTACTGTTGTTTCTGCTGAACTATGGCACTATAGATTAGGCCATTTATCTTCAAATAAATTGCAGCTTTTGTCTAACACTTTGTCTTTGCTCTCTTGTAAACAAACTCTCTGTGAAGTTTGTCCTTTAGCAAAGCAGAAACGTTTACCTTTTCCTGTTTCTTCTCATGTATCCCAAGATATTTTTGAGTTAATACATTGTGACATTTGGGGTCCCTATCAAACACCCACAGTAGATGGTTACACATATTTTTTGACAATTGTTGATGATTACTCTAGGTTTGTGTGGACTTTCTTGATGAAGTATAAGTCTGATGTTAAGGCTATACTAACTCAGTTTTTCAGCACAGTATCTACCCAATTTGGGAAGGTCATTAAGATAATTAGGTGTGATAATGGACCTGAATTTAGTTTGGGGGAGTTATACACCAAGTATGGCACCATAGTTCATCATTCATGTGTCTCTACTCCTCAACAAAATGCTAGAGTTGAGAGAAAACATCAGCATCTTCTTAATGTTGCTAGAAGCCTCCTTTTTCAGTCTCATTTACCTGTGACCTATTGGGGATTTAGCATTCACACAGCTTCCTACCTCATCAATAGAACACCTTCCTCTGTCTTGCCACACAACTCCACTCCCTTCGAAATGTTGTTTGGTAAAGCACCTTCATATTCTCATTTAAAGGTGTTTGGTTGTTTATGTTATGTCTCTACCCTAGACAGACACAGATCTAAGTTCTCACCAAGGGCAGCAAAGTGTATTTTCTTGGGGTATCCTTCTGGGTATAAAGGATACAAAGTTCTCGACTTGTCTACTCATCAAATACACATCAGCAGAGATGTAGTGTTTCATGAACAAGTTTTTCCTTACTCTTCTACTCCACCTTCTAAGTTTCCAGAACCACAGTTCACTTTTCCAATAACTACACCTGATTCTCATGATCACAACTCTAATGTTCGATCAGATACTCTACATCCATCATCAGCAGATTCTGCTACTAACACTACAGCAGACACTGATGTGGTGCTAGAAAATACTGGTTCTTCTAATCCTCTTGCCTCTGATATTGTACCACCAGTCACAAAATCAGGAAGAATAAGCAAACCACCATCTTATCTCTCCGATTATGTTTGCAACTCTGTCATTTGCTCTCCATATCCTTTACATAAATACATTTCCTATTCCAAGCTTTCCTCAGCCTATTTTAGACTGATTTGTTCTCTTTCTGCTATACCCGAGCCATCTTCCTATCATCAAGCATCTCAGTATGCTGAATGGAGGCAGGCCATGCAAGCTGAACTTGCAGCTCTTATTCGCAATGATACATGGTTCATTACTCTGCTACCTTTGGGAAAAATTGCCATTGGATGCAAATGGATTTTTCGTATTAAATTCTTTGCAGATGGTACCTTAGATCGGTACAAGGCCCGCTTGGTAGCAAAGGGCTACACTCAGCAAGCTGGGGTCGATTTTCTTGACACTTTTTCTCCTGTTGCAAAATTGGTGACAGTGAAAATCATGCTTTCTATTGCAGCTGTTAAAGGATGGACTCTATGCCATCTTGATATTAACAATGCTTTTCTCTATGGTGAGTTAAGCGAGGATATCTATATGGAATTACCTCCCGGTTTGCTTGATGAAAATGGTAAGCCTTATCCAGCAGGCTCTGTGTGCAAGCTCAAGCGATCATTATATGGCCTTAAGCAGGCATCACGACAATGGTACTTCAAGTTTTCTGAGGTTTTGAGTAAATTTGGTCTTCTTCAGTCAGCCAGTGATCATTCGTTTTTTTACAAGAAAGACAACGGCAAATTTCTTGGTTTGGTTGTGTATGTGGATGATATTTTACTTACCAGCAATGATGTTGACCTTATTGCTTCTTTTAAGTCATTCTTGGGAGAGTACTTCAAGTACAAGGATTTGGGTAAGCCTTCTTACTTTCTTGGTTTAGAAATTGCACGTAATGACAAAGGTATCTATCTCTGCCAACGCAAATATGTGTTGGATTTGCTCAAGGATGCAGGGCTGATGAACTGTAGACCTGCGTCCACACCTATGGAATCTGGCAAACACCTCGATCTTGAAGAAGGTGCTGTTCTCCCAGATGCTACTAAATACAGAAGGCTCATTGGTCGTTTATTATACTTGTGTTTGACACGGCCCGACATTACTTATGTCGTTCACAACTTGAGTCAATTCCTTTCTAAACCTTGCGAAGGTCATATGGTCTCTGCTGAGAGAGTGCTTCGCTATTTGAAAGGCACTATTGGTCATGGTTTATTCTTTGCTAAGGATTCTAACTTGGATGTTTCTGCTTTCTCCGATGCGGATTGGGCTGCTTGTCCCTCTACTCGTCGATCTGTCACTGGTTTTGCCATCTTCCTTGGCTCTTCTTTGGTTTCTTGGCGCTCAAAGAAACAAACTACTGTGTCTCGCTCCTCTGCCGAAGCTGAGTATCGAGCTATGGCTCAAGCTAGTTGTGAGGTCACGTGGATTCGTAATCTTCTACTGGATTTTGATCTTTCCCAACATAAAGCTTCTCCTCTCTACTGTGATAATCAAGCTGCCGTGTACATTTGCTGCAATCCCGTTTTCCATGAGCGCACAAAACACATCGAGATTGACTGCCACACTGTTCGTGAAAAATTTCTCCAGAATGTTGTTCATCCTCTTCATATTCGCAATGATCTACAGCTTGCGGATGTTCTCACTAAATCTTTGTCCGCTCCTGCTCTTCGTCAGATTATGAGCAAGATGGGGTTTACCAGTATCTACACTCCATCTTGAGGGGGCCTATTAAAGTGTAAATAAAATGTATGTGCATACATGCATGTGTAGCTGTCACACTCAGTTAGTTAGTGTGTGCCTTTTCTTGTTGCTTACTCTTTCCGTTGTTGCTCACGCTGAGCTCGTGTTTTGTTTTTCCTCGCCTATATATAAAGGCTGAGTTTTGTATTGTAGTTCAATTAATGAAATTCCCTTCCTTCTACATTTTCTATTCTCTGGTTTTCAACAGATCCAATCCCCACTCAAAACACAATTATCACAATTATTTTTAAAACTTGTGCAATCTCTATTGCACCATAATTTTTAGAGACGGATAAAGTAATATGTATCATATATTATTATTTTATCCATTTGTAAGGACAAAACCATAGAGCTTCGCATTATGAATGTACTTCATTCGCCCACGAAAAATTTACCACAATTTCTTTTTCATTGTCCATGAAAAATTTGTCACTTTCATTTATAGTGGTAGAGTCCACACCACTTCACTCACATCTAAAGCGTATCAATTCACATTTTATTAAAACTCATGCCATTCACATTTTTTGTGGACGGAGATAGTATTTTGTTTCTCATATGCAATATCTTAGCATTAGTCTCAATTAGTTAAGCAGCTCGACTCATTTATAATCTTAATTAATACACATTTTCTCATACGCAACATCTTAGCAATAATGTCAATTAGTTAAGCATCTCGGCTCATTTATAATCATAGTTAATACACATTTTATTGTGTGGATATTCCCTTGATTTAAAGACGCTCCAACGAATTTTCATCTTGCAGTAGTTAAAAACAATACCATGCCAAACACATACCCCAAATAAATTTATACAAATAATCATTAATTTCTTTAACAACAAAAAAATAACATCAAGCCTTGAACGATGCCAAAGAAGATAATACTATCATATACTCCCTTCATCCCACTAAGTACGCATGGCTCCCTACTTTTCGGACATCCCGATATACGAAGAATTCGAGGAATGCTCGACCCCAATCGCTAGGGGCCAGGCCTTTGAGGTCATAGCGGCCCAATTTCTGTGGGTACGGTCGGTTAAGTTTATCAAAGGCAAGTATAAAGGCAGCACACTGCAATTGCAAGGCACATATTCGTTTCTGAAAGTGTCGGAGTTGGCAGTGGTGGGCGGCACCAAAATATTCCGAGGGGCCGGCGGTTACGTGAGGTTCAAGACTGTTTACTATGATCCCGCCACCAGCTATGCAGTCTTCCAATCTAATATGACTGTTTACTATGCAGGCTATTGCTTAATAAATAAATAAATTATCAATCAATATATCAATTTGATTGTATGCTTGAAATGTATATGTGGCTTTCGCATTTTATATACTAGTCCGTTATGCATTGATCATATCCAGTGATATCCCACTTTGTGTCTCACTTTCTATTTTATTTCTTTTCTTATATACTCCCTCCGTCCCTGAAATGGCTTCCTCTTTGGGGACGGCACGGATTTTAATAAAAAGTTGTAAAGTATATTGATAGTGGGGAAAAAGTGATATAATTATTATTGGAAGTTGTGAAAAGTGTTATAATTAGTATTGAGAGTGGTGAAAAGTAAAAAGTAAGAATAAATAAAGTACTCCCTCCGTCCGCCAAGATTATGGCAATTTGCTTGGGCACGTGATTTAATAAAATTGGTGATGATTTTGATGTAGTGGAGAAAGGGTCCCACCACTTTATGAGATGAGTGGTTGAGATTGAATTTTGAGTGGTTTTTTTGTAAATAAAGAGTGTTAGTAAGAATAAAATATTAAAGAGGATGGTGGGACCATTGCCATAAAAGGAAAATGACATAATCTTAGCGGACGCCCGATATAGTAATTGTGACATAATCTTGGCGGACGGAGGGAGTATTATTAGTGGTGGGGTAGGTGTCCAAAAATGGAAAGAAAGAAAGAGGAAGTTATTTGGGGGACGTCCCAAAATGAAAAAAGAGGAAGTTATTTTAGGGACGGAGGGAGTATTGTTTTTCTGTAATTTCAATTTTGTATGGTTTTATTTAATGTTAAAACCAGATTTCCTTCACATGTAGTAAGAATCAAGCTTGAAGTCTGTTTAAGTATTTTTAGAATGTAGAAAAACTAAGTCACATATTTTACATAAAAGGAAAACAAAATACATATAAAGGTTCTATCTCATTGCTCATTGATTTTGTAATTTTTATAAAGGTTCTAGTAAGATATATATGCAGTGGCCGTCTAAATTCAAGTCAGATTATCTATTATATATACTATGGTGCGGTTTTAAATTTAATTATTATTGATAAATGAGATATTACTTGGATTAATAATTGAAAAATGGAAGATGAAAGAACCAAAATCTGACTGAATTACTCTTAATATACAAGATGATAAAAAAGTTTGTAATAATTAAAAACAAAGTAATAAGTTTAAATATTAAAGTGATACACACATAAAACAACACAACACAACATCAAATTAATTTAATGAACTTGTCATTTATTGAGAAGCATAATTTTATTGAGGAAATTTAAATGAAGAAGCTGACCGATTAGAGCGCCGACTACCTGTTTGATAAAATGCTTCAGCGGAAGGTTTTGCGGGTTGATAAACATGGATATTGCTTTTCATTGCTTTGTTTATATTCATCTGAAATGGCAAAGGAAAAGGAACTATTTTATTTATTTATTTATTTATTACTAGTAGGAAGGTATGTGCAACGTAAACGTACATATAGAAAATATTGAATTTAAATAAATAAATGTATGTACAATAAATAAATAAATCTATTGAAATTTTCGGATTCTTGTAATACCCCGTTTCCTCGAGCTAAGTTTAGAATAATTTTGAACTTAGATTTAAGATTATTCACACCGGAATGAGAAAATGAATTTATTTTAATTCCAACAAAAATGATTTACAAAAGCGTTTGTAAATTTAGTTACTCCCTCCGTCCACGAAAAAGTGCCCCATTTGGGTGCCGGCACGGGTATTAAGAAAGCTGATAAAGTTGTTTTGAGTGGGGTAAAAATTACAATAGGGGTAGTTCTAATGACATTGATTAGTTTGTTAATATTTTCTTGTCTTTTAGTTGTTGAGAGTTTAAACAATCATATTCTTTATTGAGTTCGATTTTAATGTTAAAGACTAGTATTTAATTTTTATGCCTATTTTAATTCTTATGTTTTTTTAACATATTCATTCTTGTTTTTTTAATGCCTATTTTAATGTTAAAGACTATTTAATTTTTATTTTATTGTATAATTGTTGAGAAATCAATTGATTAGTTGGCACTAATATATAAAAATAAAATTAAATTTACTTTAATTTGTCAAAATATAAATATAAAAATTAATAGAGGTGCACACCAAATATAAAAATAAACTTTATTAAATAAAATAAAACTTAAAAAAGAATTACCGCCATATAATAAATGTTACAAATAAATTTTCTGCTACACGTTTTAAATGTCAATAACTAATTGAAAGTTTCAAATTGTTTCACCTACACATTTTTCAAAATATGTGTGGGTAAAACATCAATTAAGATTTACATAAATAATTAATTAAAGTCAAAATATAAATGTAGCTAAAAATATTTTCCCACGTTTCTTACATGTCAAGAATAAATAATGATAAAAACTCATTACCCACACATAGATAATTTAGAATTATGTGTGGTTAATAACTTTTATTAGTTTGCCACGTTGGCGCAACAAATTTAAAATTACCTACACATTTTAAAATTATGTGTGGCTAAACTACCACACATTATATTATGTGTGGGTAAAAACTCAATTTCTTGTACTGCGGAATTCACACGTGATGTGAAGTTAATTTTCAGAACATATTTATTATTCCATTGAGCTAATCAACAAACACACATTGCCCAAAAGCCATTAAATCGGGCTGTAGATACAATTAGAGATACAATTTGGAGGGTTTGTGTGTATTTCTTCCACTTGTTTGAGTTCGGAAAAAGAGTAATTTAATTTTGGGGGAAATAGGATTGATTAGGCATGGGAGAGTTGGTTTCGTAGTTTTAATTAGTGAGTTAATTGTGTGGGTCAATTGCATAGATTAAATAAAAGTGTGGATTTATTAATGGCATAAGTTGTAAATAAATTGAAAAGTAAAGGGTATGAATGTACAAAAAGGTAAAATGGCACTTTTTCGTGGACAAAAAAAATGGGGTAAGTAGGGCACTTTTTCGTGGACAGAGGGAATATTAAATTTATATGCATTGTATATTTAATTAATTTAGCATTCAAGCATTTTCACGAGTTTTAATTAGCCAACCCTGAAGCATTATTACAATTTCGACAATTTTATCCTGAGGGATTTTAAATGTCAAATCCTCACTCAACTCACTTACACTCATCTCTCCCATCAGCCACCCTACCCTGCTGTAGCCACCTTATGTGTACCTGCAACTCAACTTTTAGCCATACTTTTGTTAAGGCAATCCCATGCCAATCGATATTTTACAACAGTCACTCCATTTGGAAATTTCCTTACAAGCTCTTTCTTCATCCCTGAGGTGCGCAGCAGCCATAGGTAAATTCCTCTCAACTTTGAGATTTCTCCATCTCATTCTTAGTTCCTCGGCATATATTGAAGAGAAGCAAAAATCTGAAATATTGTGCAGCTCGATTCCAGCAACCAAGCAAATCCAGAATCAGGCAGCACCCATTTCACATCCTAAAAGTTCCTAAAGGTTCCCTCTTGAACCCCTCAGTCTCATTAGCTTTTACAGCTTAAATCAAGCACTTCATTTGTGCCATTCCAGTAAACCAATATACCCAGCAACACATTCAAGCATTTCAATAGTATGACTTTCATTTATTCATATACATACATCAGAGCATGTTTTATAAAAGAAAAGGTTGAATCTTGAAGCATCAGTTTGTTTCTTGATTTTTTTTAAGAATAATCTGCCAAAAAAAAAGAGAAGAGAGAAGGAGTCTTGAGCTTTGTTTGTGCTTGTCGTGTTTGAGTGTTTGCTGTTGAATTGAGTCGAGAGTGGAGAGAGGTAGAGCACGGCACGGCGGCAACTCGCTGCTGCTGTCCGGTCTAGGGCTTCAGGCGGCGGCGGCCTCATCATCGCTGCCCTGAGTCGCCGGAGTCAGAGGAAGAGGATAGGGAGGGGGGGGGAGAGTTGCTGCGGGCGGCTCCTACTGCTGCTCGTCGGCGGGAGTCAGAGAGGGAGGCCAGGCACTGCGGCTCTGCCGTTGCTGCCTAGCCACGGTGAAGAGTGGGGAAGGAGAGGGCGGCGGCAGCCTGGGGGGTCGTCGACCATCGGGAACAGGGGCTGGGGCGGTGGTTGAGCTTTCAGAGGGAGGCTAGGGCGCGGCGGCCTTGCCGCTGTCGCTCGGCCACGGACGGAGGTAGAGAGGGAGTCGCAGTCGGCGGTAGCCTCCTGCTGCAGTCGCCGGAAACGGGCCAAGAGAGAGAGAGGCCGAGGGAGGCGGCGGCGTTTTCGTCGTCGCCGAGGAGGAGAGAGAACAGGGGGAGTGACCGGGGTTCGAGGGAGAGGTGTTTCGGAGCGGCGCTCGTCGCCGGGGGGTGGTGGCACGCGGCCGTGAGTCCGAGAGAGAGAGGGACGAGCAGTTGAGAATTGAGAGAGAGAGATGACTGAATGTGTGTGTGGCGTGACTGATGGAGGGAGGAAGGAGAAGAAAAGAAGGCTAGGTTTGGGCTTGGGGAGTTGGGCTTCTGTGTTGGGCCGGTTTTTATTTTATTAAACAGTTGGGCCTTTATTTTATTTATCAGTTGGGCTAATTAGTTTAATTCAGCTGGGCCTTATTTTAAATCCCATTTGGGTCAGTTTTATTTTAAACTTTGGGCTGTCTTGATTAATTTAATTAATTGAGCTGCCCTATTTTAATTAATTGAACTATTAATTAGTTTAATTAATTTATTTCAAAGACTAGTTTTCATAATAATATTACATTATTATTATGTGCATATTTTAAGTAATTACTTATTATATGCTAAGCATGACATGAAATTGCATTTATTTAGCAATAAGAGTATTTATGATTTAATTGGTTTTATTTATAATTCCAATTATTAAATAAAGATGAGTAAGAATATTGTTGGTGTTCTTAACTCAAGAGAATTATTTTCATTATTTATTCATTAAATTTTAAAAACCCGGCTAAGTGAATCATAGAATGTTAAGCACTTCACCACGGCTTATGATTAGATTCAGGAGACCTATTGAGAATAGATTTCTTGTAGGCTTTGAACGTCAGGAGGATTAGCACTGCTATTCCGATTCAGAGATAAGTTTAAACGATAGGCATTGCCTATACAGGTGGCCTTATTTTCCAAATGTATGATTGAGCTAATGAGCTTAAATGTTTCATGAAATACAAACTGTTTATCCAATAAATATTTTGTGCACTCTACCATGTTTAAGGCTCGCTCAGTTAAGCAATTGAGGTTCTCTTATGACCTAATACGTTGTTTGAGAATTGTGTACACTTGTTAGCTGACTCGGTGGGTTGATCTCCATCGGGCACTAACCAGAGGCGTTATAAGGGTGCTCGACGGGATGTGTTCCGGAGCATAGAAATGATAGGCCTGTCTGGATTAATTTCCGAGGTTTATTTTACTTGACTGGGTTACGCCCTCAGTTCAAGTCAACGGGAGACAGAGATCCGTCGGTGGCTAAATGGTCCGGGATCACAGCGAGTAACAGAATGGAGTGTGCAAACGCGCGCAAAATAATTAAGTATATATATGAAATGTTTTAACATGCTTAGAAGTTATTTCTCTTTAAAACCTTCTATGTCATGTCAGTAAGATTGGATAAACTGTTCTTCAGATTATGAAATGTTTTAAAAGTTGCAGCCCACTAAGTACATTAGTACTTAGCCCAAAAATACTTTCAAATGTTTTCAGGTTAATGGCTGGTGATGACGGGGCAGAGCTGAGGCTAGAGTTCAACTCCTTATTTTGATTTCCGCTGCAGAACTAGCCAGTATCTGTCTTTTGTTCCTTAACTTAAGACCTATTATGTTGTGACTCTAAACAATATCTTTTGTTGAGCCTAGACTATTGACTCTCAAGTATTTCGATCAGTGAATGTTGGTTATCTGAAGCATGACACTAAACTTGTGATCCTAAAGTTATTGTGTTTGTTGAAGGATTCGTATCACTTGAACACCTATCTTTCTTCATCCAAAGGGGCTAAGCCCGATTGTTATCCCTTTTATTCGGATTTCACAAGGTTTTTCCCTTGTTCATATTAAATGATGAGTCGTACCCCAGTTATAGTTATTGTTTCAAGAATTGGGGTGTGACAATTCTTGTCTAGTATCAAATATATAAAACCTATATATATTATGATATTATGTTGTCCTTAAAAATTAATATAAGTAAGGATATTATCAATAAAACTGTAGTTAAGAGAATATACTTTTATAATAGTGATAACTATATAAATGTAACATGTTGAAATATAAACTTGATTTTAGAAAATATTAATTTGTATAAAGAAGTATCTAGAATTAAAAAGAACAAACTAGAAAAATAAAAGCAATATTAGTGCATGTGTGAAATAGGAATTAATTAGATTAAGAATAATCTAGAAAAGTGAAGTCCTAGATTATTCTAGCACCCAATTAAGTAGACTATTCTAGCTCCTAATTAAGTCGGTGACTTAACCGACCTTATACAAGTATATATATGTGCATTTGTAATGTTGTGAAGTGAAGAAAAGTTGATGTGAAAGAAAGCATAATAGTGTTTAATTTGTTTTACTTTCCTATCACTTACACACACACGTCCTCTCACACACTACACACCCCACTTTACACATTTTCAAAAGTAAATCCTCCCACTTATATATATATACATCTCTCTGAATTTCCAACAAAGTGGCATCAGAGCCATAAAATCCTACCTGTGGAATGGCCAACCTACAATCGTTTCAAATCCCCATGCTCAACAAGAGCAACTTTGACAATTGGAGCATCAAGATGAAGTCGCTATTGGGAGCCCACGACGTTTGGGAGATCGTGGAGAATGGCTACGAGGAGCCGCAGGACGAGGCTGCACTATCCCAACAACAAAAGGATATATTGCGAGACGCGAGAAAGAGAGACAAGAAGGCTCTCTGTCTCATTTATCAGGCCCTAGGGGACGACGATTTCGAGAAAATCTCAAACGCGAGCACCGCCAAAGAAGCATGGGAGAAGCTCCAGAACGCGTGCAAAGGAGCGGAGCAAGTAAAAAAGGTACGACTTCAAACTTTAAGAGGAGAGTTTGAGTCTTTACATATGAAAGAGTCCGAATCGATTTCGGATTATTTTTCAAGAGTCTTGGCGGTGTCTAATCAAATGAAAAGAAATGGTGAAAAATTGGAGGATGTAAGAATTATGGAGAAAATATTGCGCTCACTAACCCCAAAGTTTGAGCACATTGTGGTAACGATCGAAGAAACTAAAAATTTGGAGGAGATGACAATCGATCTTTTGTTGGGGTCGTTGCAAGCATATGAGGAGAAGCAAAAGAAGAAGCAAGAGATTTCAGAGCAACTTTTAAAGTTGCAAGTAAGCCCGAAAGAGAAAGAAGAAGGTCCGAGCAATGGCCATGGACAATTCGGGAGAGGACGTGGTCAAGGTCAAGATCGAGGAAGAGGTCGTGGACGTGGACGAGGACGAGGAGGCTTCGTCAACAGTAGTGAAAGAAAGGAGTTTACAAATGGTCGGGGGAGGAGCAACCCGCAGTCGAGGTACGATAAATCTTCGATAAAGTGTTATAATTGCCATAAATTTGGGCACTATGCTTCCGAGTGCAGAAGTGAAAAAGTAAGGATTGAAGAAAGGGCCAATTATGCCGAGAACACGAGCGAAGCAAATGGTAGTGTGCTTCTGGCATATAAAGGAGAAGCTGGAAGAGATGACACGTGGTACCTCGACACCGGTGCAAGCAACCACATGTGCGGGAAGAGAAGCATGTTCGTGGAGCTCGATGAGTCGGTAAGTGGCAACGTCTCCTTTGGTGATGAATCTAAAATTCCAGTTAAAGGAAAAGGGAAAATTTTAATTCGCTTGAAGAATGGAAATCATGAATTTATTTCCAACGTTTATTACGTGCCCAATATGAAAAATAATATCTTGAGTTTGGGACAACTCTTAGAGAAAGGTTATGATATTCACATGAGAGATTATAACCTTTCAATAAGAGATGGCAAAAATAATCTTATTGCCAAGGTGCCAATGTCTAAAAATAGAATGTTCTTATTGAATATTCGAAATGGCATGGCAAAATGCCTGAAAGCGTGTTACCAAGATAAGTCTTGGTTGTGGCACCTACGGTTTGGGCACTTAAATTTTGGCGGCTTGGAGTTGCTATCAAAGAAAGAGATGGTGAGAGGTTTACCATCCATCAAGCATCCCGATCAACTCTGCGAAGGTTGTCTACTCGGGAAGCAGTTCAGAAAGCCATTTCCAAAGGAGTCAAGCTCAAGAGCTCAAAAGCCACTGGAGTTGATTCATGCTGACGTGTGTGGGCCAATAAATCCAAGCTCCCTGGGTAAAAATAATTATTTTCTGCTATTCATTGATGATTTTTCTAGAAAAACGTGGGTATATTTCTTGAAGCAAAAGTCAGAAGTATTTGATGCATTCAAGAAATTCAAAGCTGCCGTCGAGAAGGAGAGCGGACGACAAATCAAAGCCCTAAGGTCCGATCGAGGCGGAGAATTCACGTCAAGGGAGTTTCTAGAATTTTGCGAAGTAAATGGAATTCGACGGCCCCTGACAGTTCCGAGATCCCCCCAACAGAACGGAGTCGCGGAAAGGAAAAATAGGACAATCATGGAGATGACGAGGAGCATGCTAAAGACGAAAAATTTGCCTAAAGAGTTTTGGGCTGAAGCAGTGGCGTGCGCGGTGTACCTATCCATCCGATCGCCGATAAGGAGCGTGTGGGGAATGACTCCACAAGAAGCCTGGAGTGGGAGAAAGCCAGGAATTTCTCACCTAAAGGTATTTGGGAGCAAAGCCTACGTGCACGTACCAGATGAGAGAAGGAAGAAGCTCGACGATAAAAGTGAAGCATTCATCTTTATCGGGTACGACTCTAACTCTAAAGGCTATAAGTTATATAATCCAAATACCAAGAAAACAGTGATAAGTCGAGACGTGGAGTTCGACGAAGAAGGAGTCTGGGATTTCAGCTCCAACGGTGACTTCACCTACATCCCACAGTTAGAAGAACAAAGAGCAGAAGAGCAAGTTGGAGAAGTCCAACAAGAGCCAGTGACTCCACCAGCTTCACCAGTGCCAGTCACTGAAGACTCGCCACCATCTTTCTTAAATGAAAGAGCCACACCACGAGCAAGGAGTTTGGGCGAGATATATGAGGATACTGAAAGGTTAGAAGATCTTACCTTATTTTGTCTATTTGCTGATTGTGAGCCTGTTAGCTTTGAAGAAGCAGCAAATAGTGAAAATTGGCGAGTCGCGATGGATGAAGAGATCAAGGCCATAAAGAAGAATGATACGTGGGAGCTCGTGACACTACCGAAAGGGCACAAGGCTATTGGTGTCAAGTGGGTGTATAAAGTTAAGAAGAATTCCAAAGGTGAAGTTGAAAGATATAAAGCGAGGCTCGTCGTGAAAGGATATAGTCAAAGAGCTGGAATCGATTATGATGAGGTATTTGCTCCCGTTGCTCGCTTAGAAACTATTAGACTAATACTCTCTCTTGCAGCCCAAAATAGATGGAAGATTTATCAAATGGATGTCAAGTCAGCCTTCTTGAATGGGTATATAGACAAAGAAGTCTATATCAAGCAGCCAATGGGCTACGAGGTGAAAGGGCAAGAAGATAAAGTCTTGAAGTTGAAGAAGGCCCTATACGGACTAAAGCAAGCACCAAGGGCATGGAACAGCAGGATCGATAAGTACTTGGAGGAGAATGGCTTCACCAAATGCCCTCACGAGCATGCTCTCTACGTTAAAGTCAATGGAGAGGATATATTAATTGTGTGCTTGTATGTAGATGATTTGATCTTCACAGGAAATAATCCAAAGATGATTGAGGAGTTCAAGAAGGCCATGTCAAAGGAGTTCGAGATGACAGACATTGGGCTGATGGCGTACTACCTCGGCGTGGAAGTCAAGCAACTCGAAGATGGGATCTTCATCACACAAGAAGGATACGCCAAGGAAATTCTCAAGAAGTTCAAGATGGAGGACTGCAAAGCAATCAACACGCCAGTGGAATGCGGGATAAAATTATCCAAGAATGATGGAGGAGAAAAGGTGGACCCGACATTGTTCAAGAGCTTGGTTGGAAGTTTACGGTACTTAACTTGCACAAGGCCGGACATTCTTTATGCGACAGGACTCGTGAGTCGCTATATGGAGAATCCAACCACTACGCACTTCAAGGCAGCAAAGAGAATTCTTCGCTACCTCAAAGGTACGCTCAACTATGGCCTGTTCTATTCAAGTACTGATGATTATAAGCTTGTTGGGTATAGTGATAGCGATTGGGCCGGAGACAATGACGATCGCAAGAGTACAAGCGGTTTCGTATTCTTCATGGGAGACACCGCTTTCACCTGGATGTCGAAGAAGCAACCCATAGTCACGCTGTCAACATGTGAAGCTGAATATGTGGCTGCCACATCCAGTGTTTGTCATGCAATTTGGCTACGAAGTTTACTGGAAGAGCTTGGGTGGCCACAAAAGGGGCCAACAACTATTTACGTGGATAACAAGTCGGCAATCGCGCTCTCAAAGAATCCGGTGTTTCATAATCGAAGCAAGCATATTGACACCCGTTTCCACTACATCAGAGAATGCATTGAGAAGAAGGAGGTTCAAGTGGAATATGTGAAATCACAAGATCAAGTCGCCGACATCTTCACAAAGCCGCTCAAATACGAAGACTTTATCAAGTTCAGAAGTTTGCTCGGAATGATAAATCAAGTTTAAGGGGGGATGTTGAAATATAAACTTGATTTTAGAAAATATTAATTTGTATAAAGAAGTATCTAGAATTAAAAAGAACAAACTAGAAAAATAAAAGCAATATTAGTGCATGTGTGAAATAGGAATTAATTAGATTAAGAATAATCTAGAAAAGTGAAGTCCTAGATTATTCTAGCACCCAATTAAGTAGACTATTCTAGCTCCTAATTAAGTCGGTGACTTAACCGACCTTATACAAGTATATATATGTGCATTTGTAATGTTGTGAAGTGAAGAAAAGTTGATGTGAAAGAAAGCATAATAGTGTTTAATTTGTTTTACTTTCCTATCACTTACACACACACGTCCTCTCACACACTACACACCCCACTTTACACATTTTCAAAAGTAAATCCTCCCACTTATATATATATATACATCTCTCTGAATTTCCAACATAACACCCCAATTTTCATAAACTTTTCAATCTAAAAACTTTTAAGAACTAATAGTTAAAATAAAATTTCTTGAATTATAAAAGTTTAAACAAATTTAAAATCAACTTGCCAAAACTAAAGTAGTAATATGAAATAAAAACGATAATTTAAAACGTAACAAGTTTACTTAAACTTTCTATGCAAAATCTTTATCTCTAGTCATTCTCAACCTCCATGGCCACCTCGACTGCAAAACTGAAAAGATAAGGGGTGAACATATTGAAAATATACTCAGTGAGGAACCATGCAAATATTCACATACGCATAAACATGCAAATAATTCACATTATCATACACATATTCTGAATTCTTAGTGTTTCTAAATTTCTGATCATGTACTTGAACATGATATTCTGAATTTCTGATCATGTACTTGAACATGATATTCTGCGTTTCTGATCATGTACTTAAACATGATATTCTGCGTTCTGATCATGTACTTGAACATGATATTTTGTGTTTCTGATCATGTACTTGAACATGATATTATGTGTTTCTGATCATGTACTTGAACATGATATTTTGCGTTTCTGATCATGTACTTGAACATGATATTCTACGTTTCTGATCATGTACTTGAACATGATAATCTGAACATGTATCTGAGCAAGCATAATCAAACATGAACTAAAAGCACATTCAAACATACATGAATATAACAATAAGCATATAATCCCTAACCTTATTCTTGAAACTGATAACTCCCTTTGATGACTTCTACCAACGCATCACTATATGAACTCTTGAAATTTCTAAAGTTCTCGTCCCCCAATATAATGTGATAGCTAATCTATTTATATTAGTAATTAAGGGGCTTAGAGATAAATCTCAAATTAATTATAACCTATGAATATCTCTTATTAGGATAAGTAAAACAATATATATGTGTGTGATGATTATGTCTTTTAGCATGAACAGGAAACATAATAAAATATTTGTGTAAATGCTTTTATTTAAAAAAAAAAACGTGTACTGCAAAATATAATAATCCCTAAAAAAATAAGACTTAATCAAAAGATAGTATTTTGATTTTTGAAACTTAAAATCGTACCCTATTGCAACTAAAACTACTATTTTCAAAGCCATTATCTTAATATATATAAAAAAAAATATTACAACCTAATAATTACAATAGCACTAATCAAATTGTGCTCACTTCAAATGAAAGAAAATAAATTTAATCTAACTAAATAACAAAAAAAAAAAATCAAGCTATTACTAAATTAAACACAACTTACAGTAGTATATATAAATACTAATATATATGTGTATAATGAATAAAATTCTTTAATGATTGATTTATATTGGATACATCTCTATGATTCTATCCATACATATAACAGTTCACGTAAAAAAAATGCTCCAATTCTTAATGTCATTTTAATTATTATTATTATTATTATCAAGGCCTATAAATTAATAAATTAGACTTTATATTTTATATATACCTATATATATATATGTAAAATACTAATAATTCAACTTATATAATAAATCTAAATATTTGGGGTGTTACAATAAAATATATCATAGACACTATTTTTTTAAAATTAAATAGTATATAATAAGAATATAATAGGCTGGTCAATTTTTTTTAAAACATGGTTCTTTTAATTATAGGTCAAATGTTATTTTAAATTTCAAACAGTCAAATTATACCACGTAGAATTACGTTCCATTTTTACTCATTAATTAAAAAATAACATGGACGCAACATCATTAAAAAGTTTGAAGAAAAATTGCAGCAATTTGTATTCAAATCCAAAATTTACAGTGAGATTGAGAAGAGACTCGTATGAGAAATCCTTTAATGATGCGGCATTCATGTCGTTCAGTAATTAACGAGTAAAAATATGAAAATTTGTAGTATTAGTTTTTTTCTTATTTTGCTATCGCATCCATTTTTCGGCCAAATTTAATACTGAAAATCCGTTGAATACTAAAACGGCATCGATTTGCAAAGATAACAAAATTGGCATCAACCCTAAGTTTTGCCAGAAATACATACAAACCGCTAATGTATGTATTATTATTTATCCATTTGTTAAAACTCGTGCCATCTCTATTGCACCACAATGTTTAGAGACATGGAGTAATATTTATCATATATTATTATTTGTCCATTTGTAGGGACAAAAAACATAAAGCTTAGTTACTTAATAATAGTTTGGTATTATGATTACACTCCATTCGTCCACGAAAAATTGAGTTCAAAATTTTTGTAGGCCACTAACATAGGGTGCTTTGCAAAATTATGTTGCATTTTTTCGGGCTTGCAAATTTGGGCCATTTATTATTAATTTCGACGTAAATGAGCCATATTTGGGCTCGGTCGGGCTATAATGTGGCTCATTTACACCGAAATTAATAATAAATTACCCAAATTTGAAAGCCCGAAAAAAATGTGGCCTAATTTTGCAAAGTGACCTAACTATTAGTGGCTTACAAAAATTTTTGAACTCAATTAAATTGGTGGCTAACATTTGATTTTCACTATCTATTTCGCATATTTCGCACTATTAACACATTTGAGAATGTATATAATGAGAATAAGTGTAAATAAATAAAAAATTGAGAAAAATTCAAATAGTGAGATTTTAGATTGTCATGTAGAAGAGAAAATTAATATTTTCCTATTATATAGTATAAGATGTCTTTTTATAAATATATAAATAATTATTGTTATCTTAAGGAACATATATATTTTTTACACGGTGCATTAGGATATCTTTTGAGGAACATATATATTCCTACAATTTAATTTCGACTCTCCCATGTGTCGTCGAGCAAAGGCAATTATTTGTATATTTTAATGTATTTTTAAAATATTTTTTAATTCATTTTTTTATTTGTATTTTTTAAATTATGTTTATTTTATGATTTATTTTTACATGTGCCTAAATATACCAAATAAAAGAATGAAATAAAATTCCACATATGCGTTCGGGCTCCAACTGTGAAGTCACGCACGTCTCACGTGTAAAATAGCTCGATCGGGCCCAAATGTGGCTCATTTACGCCAAAATTAATAATAAATGGTCCAAATTTGCAAGTCCGAAAAAAATGTGGCCTAATTTTGAAAAGCACCCTAAGTTAGTGGCCTACAAAAATTTTGAACTCCGAAAAACTTGCCACAATTTCTTTTCCAGTCTGTCCACGAACAATTTGTCACTGCTATTTATAGTTAAATAAAAGTCCACACAACTCCATTCAAATTTTATTATAACTCTGTCATCTACAATATGACAATTTTTTGGTGGACGAAGAGAGCGTTTTATTTCTCGTATGCAACATCATAGCATTAATCTCAATTAGTTAAGCAGCTTGGCTCATTTATAATCTTAATTAATACACATTTTCTCAAACGCAACATATTAACAATAATCTCAATTAGTTAAGCATCTCGGCTCATTTGTAATCTTAATTAATACACATTTTATTGTGTGGATATTCCCTTGATTTCAAGACTCTCCGAATTTTTCATCAACAATTGTCTGCAGAAATTCCATGTCAAACACATACCCCAAATAAATTTAATTAAGCAAATAATCATTTTTTAACAACAAAAAATAGCATCAAGCCTTGAACGATGCCAAAGAAGATAATATCACTATTTATGGATACTAGAAGAGTAAACGTGTGTTGCACGTGTTATGCTTGATAGTATAATATTATGCTAAAAGTTAACATCATATTTAATGCAATACACAAAATATCATTGAAAAAAAGATTGTGAATAAAATTTGATATACCTATTGAATTAAAAAAAAAAAGAGTCAAATATTGCTTGTAAATAAAAAATTTAAAAATAAATGCAAATACGTCAACTACTAATTAGTCTAAACTATTACATGTGAATTTATATTCATCAAATTTCTCTACTTTGACTTTGATGGTCGGAGAAAATTTCTTTCTCTTATTTTTGCTTCCAGAGATAAATTTTTTCAACGTGCAATCATCATCATCTTCATCGTCATCGCTTGTAATGTCAATATAATCATCAAGAAGTTTTCTTGTAATTTTTCGTTTCCCCCTTCCTTGCACTTCATGAGGCTACACTTGTAATTCCGCCACTCCAGTTGGCTCAGTCTTTTTAGTTGTTTTTTTTTTTTAATTTTCCCACTTCATTTGACATGGCCTTCTTGCCTATTTTTTTCTTTCCGTTTTTTTGTTTTGTCTTATGTGCCTTCTTAAATATTTCTTCCCTTCTTTCTTCATGATCATTTGATTCTTCAATTGATGGTACCATCGATTTCATCACTGCATTCATCGGGTCACATTATATCTTTTGGATTGCACTTGTTATAAGAGTTAGCTTTCCCCTATCATCGACTATTGTCGAAAAAAATTATAACTTACGTGACTGATTGATGAAATATACTCATCCACCGAGCATCCTACATATACTGCTGCAACCTCATCGAACATTGTAATATTTGCATCATAATCTCCTTGTATGACATTTAAGGTTATTCTAAACCTGGAATTGTATGTTAAAAATGTTAATATATATATTAATGACATGTATTTTTGTATTAAACTTTTATGTGTTTGTACTTTGGTCATTACCTCGATGTTGTCTCAACAACCTTCTCGTTGCATTTTTTGTATATTGTAGTTTCAGCATTCTTTGGGCATGATGTTGAGCACATTTTACAGGAATTATACCATATTAATGCTTTATTTTCAACCTCTTGAACTATTCACATAAACCAATAGTAAGATTCCTCAAAGATCAAAATAGAAAATTGTGATAATTTAAAAAATAAATCTCAATATTAATATATAAATATAGAATAACGAAAAAGAAAAGAAAATAAGCAACTAATCATTTGCAAGATTATTCTATTTGATTTCTATTGCTTCACGCAAGGTTTATAATGTTTCAACTTTATGTTTTAATCTGATTTACATAGTTTAATTATTAATCTTTCAAATGGAACTTATTTTTTAAAGATTCAACAGTATTAAATAATAAAAAAGTAGAAAAAATGGTTATAAGTTTTTGGTCCAACAATGTGTTAGGTCTCTCTTATTCTTCTTCTGATATATACTTCTTTCTATTTTAATTTCACCCTATCTTATCAGTAGTAAATAATAAAAAAGTAGAAGGAATTTGTGTTTCTATTATTTTCTCTACTCACTAAACCTCTGCACAAATAATTAGTTTTATCTTACTAATACCCATTTGCTTCATATTATGTGATAAATCCCTCCGTCCCATAACAAACATCCACTTTTATTTCGACACAAGGTATAATTAAAGAGTAAAAAGATAAAAACTGGTGGAACCCATTTTTATTGTGTGAGACGATTAGAAATTAGGTGAAGATGATTAAAAGGTAAAAACAGAGAAATGAAACACAAGTCTGCATTCCGATCTCTCATAACTGATCCATTATCTTGTCGTCTATAGATAGGATATCCATCTTTACCTTGTATTGTACTTTCTCAATATGATCATGGGTAATGGCATTTAAATTTTCCTTTCACCATACAAGAATTTTTTGGATTCTTCTCTCTACAAGGACCGTGCACCATATGTACTTTTAACTAATTCAAACAACTCTGGATTTTTTTCTTCATCGGTAAGTTCTGCACTCACAAACTTGTCAATTTCATCGGTGGTGTTTATCTTATTTTCAGACTTGAAAAATTATCAACATATGGACATGTGTGGTAACCCTCTTTTTTGAAATTCAATTAGATGAACTTGTGCAGCAACATGTCCAAAAATCTCATTCTTGAATAATTGATATTTTAAGTCTTGCAACTTTGCTCGAAATACTCTTGCAATTAAATTAGGACGATCTTGAGCTGTTCGACCAACATATAAGTTTTCTTGTATTTCCTTCCATTCCGGGTTGCATGTCATTGTAATATTCAAGAACAGGAACCAACTCACGCTTACAAAGAGATAAAGCGAAAAACAATAGCACACCCTTACAAACTGTATACTCTCATGTATGCACGAAAATACTCTCCCAAATGAGTAACAATAAACGCAGCAACCACCGAAGTCTATGCCGTCTTCTATATATATGTAAACCCACAAGGAAGATTACTTGAAGTAGTCTTAAAGATGGTAATTGATGTGTGTATTTTAGCTACCTAGTTTAGTGTGCGTTTTACCGTGGTTTTTATATGATTTTACATGGTTTGTGATATTTTGGCGCAGGAATTAGATGGATTGAAGATGGATGCTCGTGGATGGAGGAAATATTTAAAGTCGAGAAATTGGTTGAAGAAGTTGGTGAATTTGTGGAGAGATTTAGAGATTTGGGCTTTGGAAATATTTATCTTGTAATTTATTTAAGCCAAATACTCTTTTAATTAATTTTTGGGCTTTAGTTTTTTGGAAGGGCCGAGACCCACGAATATTAGGGTATTCGGCCATATCCCTTGTGTTTGATAGGAATTAGAACTCTTAATTTGTTAGGGCAGCCGCATAGTTAGTATATAATTAGGTTATCTTTTTGTTTTATTAACAGCAGCCGCCACTTATCAAATATCATCACATTAGATTAGAGTTAATCAATTTTTAGCTTTTAGTTTTGCTTTAGGTGCAAAATTCGAGAGGAGGCTTGGGGAGAATTGAGAGTTTGACTTTGTTTATTTCTTCCTTTGGTTTGGAAATTGGCGGATTATTCAAGAAGTGGCAGACGAATTTTTCTTTTAATTCCAAAGTGGTGGTGACTTTTATTTTATCTTGCAATTTTATTTATTGTTTGAATTCTATGATGGCTTTAATTTATTTGATTGTTTTTTATTTTAAGCATGAGTAGCTAATTCTTTTAATTCGGCGATAATAATGAAACTCTAATTTGATAATCTGTGAGACCTAATTGGTTTAAAATTGATTCCTATTGATTCTGATTAATTCCTAGGTTCCAAGATAATTCTGATTTTATTTAAGCCTGATCAACTTAAGTTTAATTGGATTACAGTCAATTAGTTCCTGCCAATCCGTAATTGTTGGAATTGGACTAATTAGTGATACAACTACCGTGTTCGTAGGGGGAATTAATTGGTATATTAATTATTACTAGCGTCTCTAGGATAATTGGTATAAATTGGGTTTCTTCATCTTAATGCTATTAGAATATTAAATCTAGGTCTGGCGTCTCCAGCTAGGTTATATTTTAATAAGGGAAATAAGCAGGTCTGGCGTCTCCAGCTGTTTATCGACACAGTAAGTAGGAATTGGGGTACGTCCGTTGCGTTTCACGGTATCCTATAACTGGTTGGTTGATAGGGATTGATTAATTATTGCGTCGAGGATCAGAGTTGAATTAGAGTGGATTTATTTGAGCCGAATTACCCTTTTTATTGATTTAATTCAAGCGTATTTTATTTGATTATTTCTGCGTTCTTAGTTTAATTAATTTTTCTCAAATATTAAGGCGTGGTGGCATCACCGTTTTTATAGATTTAGGGATTTAAATGATTTTTAACTGCTCTCTGTGGGATCGACCCTGCTTACCATTATACTAATTTATTTTGGTAATTCCGCAGGAATTATTTGGTGGTTGGCGACGTCCACCAGTAATCGAGAGAAGCTAGGTTGAGAAAGAACAACATGATAGAGAATGTAGAGAGAATCGGTAATCTATTTTTTTCATATACATTACACCCAATATATAGCATAAGAATACAATGTAAATAAGGAAAAATATATATTCCTAATATGTGGTGATCTAATTCCCTTGATTCTACCTCTCTATTTTTGGTTAAGATATTCTTGACACTCCCCCTCAAGTTAAGTAATGGCATTTCCGATACTTAACTTGTCCAGAACTTCTCTGAAGACTTTTGTGTTTACAGCCTTAGTCAATATGTCAGCCAACTGTTCCTCCGATCGTATGAAAGGAAGTTCAATGATCCCACTATCAAGCTTCTCTTTGATGAAATGCCGATCGATCTCCACGTGTTTGGTCCTGTCGTGTTGTACGGGATTTTCAGATATACTAATCGCAGCTTTATTGTCACAGAAGAGCCGACTTCCCCTTCTTGGAGGAAAGCCAATCTCTGTGAGCAATCTCCGAAGCCACAGGATTTCAGTTATCCCACTTTTTACTCCTCTGAATTCTGCCTCTGCACTTGATAGGGCCACTACTTTCTGTTTTTTGCTTCTCCATGTGACCAAGTTTCCTCCAACGAAGGTAAAATATCCGGCGGTAGATTTCCTATCATTTGGGTTACTGGCCCAATCTGCGTCTGTAAACCCGTCAACTTCCAAATCTTCCTTTTTTTCAAGCAAAATCCCAAAATCAGTGGTTCCTTTCAGATACCGGACAATTCTCAAAGCTGCCTCCATATGCTCCTTCTGGGGTTTGTGCATAAACTGACTTACTATTCCAACTGCATACGTGATGTCGGGCCGTGTATGGGAGAGATAGATGAGTTTCCCAACAAGGCGCTGGTATTTTCCTTGATCTGTTAAGTCAGCTCCCTCAACAATTGTTAATCCATGATTTATCACAATCGGTGTTTCTGCAGGTTTACACTCGAGTAGCCCAGTTTCTGCAAGTAAATCAAGGACATTAATCTTAGCATTAATCTCAATTAGTTATAAGCAGCTCGACTCATTTATAATCTTAACTAATACACATTTTCTCATACGCAACATCTTAGCAATAATCTCAATTAGTCAAGCCTTGAACGATGCCAAAGAAGATAATATGATATACTCCCTCCGTCCACAAAGAGTGTGCGGTGGAGTGGAGGGTACGGGTTTTAATACATAAAGGATTATAAATTAATTACGTCAAGGGGTTGAACTTTTTTTAGTCAAGCTCATGAACTTTAGGCTAATTTCCAAACTTTCCATAAACTTTTTTCATCACCAATTTCTTGAAGGGGTTGAACAATTTTTCCGTGCTTTTTTGCTCCGGTGAAGCTCCGAGCTGACATGGCATTTTTTAGGCAACAACGAGCTAACATGGCGCCTATGCGAACTGAAAATTGACACATGAAAAATAATAAACAAAAATAAATAAAATAGAATTGACATGGCCATTTGTCGCCGCCCTATGCGCCCTGTACCGCCACCCTCCCCCACCACCAAACCTCTCTCTCCACCACTCTCTTGAACACGCACAAATCACACACATTCACACTCTGATTCAGAAGGTCGGGAAGTCCCCTTGAACTGCCGCCGCCGCCGGAAGTCCAAACAAACCCTATCTTCGGTTGGCTACAAACCCGTGGTTACAATCAATGTCGGCGGCTAGCTTTTCCAGACAACCAAACAAACCCTATCTTCAGTCGGCTCCAAACCTGTGGTTACAATCGATGTCGTCAGCCAGCTTTTCCAGACGACCAAACAAAACCCTATCTTCAGTCGGCTTCAAATCCTTCTTCTCAGAGGTGATTTCCGACTCCAATGGCGCAATCCCCTTCATCAACAGGGATCCCGGGTTCTTCTCTTTTCCTTCTCTCTCTACGTCGCCCATGGCAGAAAAATCACCTCCTTCGATTGGTCGTCGCGGCGAAAATTCACGATTCTCACCCAATTCATGGTCGCCGATTCGTTGCTGGCGCTCTCTCTCTTCCTTAGCCACCAGCGCCACCGACTTCTCCGGCCTGCAGATCCTCGATCTCGAATGGGAAGAAGGAAGGGTTGGGATGTAAAGTGAAGAGCCATGGGAGCCAAGTGTTATGCAGCAAGGGAGGCGATCTTGAGCTGTGGGAATCTGGGAGACAATTGCATCACCAAATTTGGGAATCTTGGAGGCTCCGCCACCGTGCTCCGCCCAACTGAGAGAGAGACAAGGTTTGGGCTCAAAACGACGTCGTTTTACCCTCCCCCCCCCCAACTAAACGACGTCGTTTTGGTTCCCATTCGGCGATGCCATGTCATATTTCAGGTCACTTGAATTAGGTTTAAAGTATAAAGGAGGTTTTAAAAAAATGAAAATACACAATCTTTGTGGACGGACGAAAATAGTAATAAACACAAAATTTTTGTTGACGGATGATGTGTGTGATTTAGTTGTCTAGATTCGAGTCGTTTACCGTGAGATTTAATTGATATTGCACAAGTTCGTGGGTATTTTTGTGCAGGATTTGCATGGATCTGAGTTGGAGACTCATGGATGAAGAAAGCTCAAGAATGGTGTGAATTTGATAAAGTTCGTGTGCTTTGAAGAAGAAATTAGAGATTGAGCTTGGAGTTATTTGTTTTAGATTTAATTAAGCTTTGAACTCTTGATTATTATTTGATTGGGCCTTTTTGTTCGAATTAGGCAGCCCATTTTGGAGTTAGGCGGCTGTTTTGTGTTAAGGGGAATTAATTCCCTTGTTTTGGATATTTTTTTCCCTAGCCACCAACTTTAGGGATATCTATATATATATATATATTAGGTTTCAATTAGTCTTGGGACAGCCGCATAAGTATTTAGAGAAGTTAGGTTTTTATTTATTATCTCTTGTGCTACACGTTTATTTGCTTAGGGGATTAGGTGTTTAATTTTTCTTGCTTTGTTTACTGTGTCAGACGATTGTTTTTAGTTTTCAAAAGTGGTGATTTATTTTGTTATTCAATTTGTAATTTAATTTTCTTGTTCTATAATTGCTTTTATTTATTTGATTGTTATTAGTTTAATTATGAATAGCTAATTTTTTAATTCGACGAGAATAATGAAGTATTGATTTAATAATCTGTGAGACCTAATTAAGCATATAATTGATTCATGTTGATTTCGACTTATTCCTTGTGTTTAAAGATAATTCTGATTTAATTTAAGTCTGATCAATTTAGGTTTAATTGGATTAAAGTCAATTGGTTCCTCCAATCCGTAATTGTTGGAACATGGTTGATTAGTGATAAAGCTATCATGTTGTAGTAGGAATAAATTGGTAGACGAATTAATACTAGCGTATCTAGGATAATTGGTCTAAATTGGGTTCCTTCCTCTTAATGCTATTAGAATATTAAATCTAGGTCTGGCGTCTCCAGCTAGGTTATATTTTAATAAGGGAAATAGGCAGGTCTGGCGTCTCCAGTTGTCTATCGATACAGTAAGTAAGAATTGGGGTACGTCCGTTGCGTTCACGATATCCTATAACTAGTTGGTTAATAGGGATTAATTTATCTTTGCGTCGATGATCAGAGAATTGAATTAATGTGGATTTATTCGAGTAAGTGCTTGTGCTGAATTACTCATTGTATTTCGTCATATCAGTCTCTGTGGATGTAGTACTGATAAACATGCATTTTTACCTCTTGGTATGTCATATTTGATGCTTAGTTGTGAGGATTTTGTGTGTTTGATGGTCTATTTGAGCTTATATTCGTTTATGGTCAAGAACTTGTTACTTGCTTGTTGTTTGAACGAATTTTCAGAAATAATGAAGCCGAATTTGGAAGAATTGGATGAAATACAAGTTGTAGTTCGTCTCGAGAGGAGTTCGTGAGCGAAACGGATCGTAAATCGAAGTTCGGACAAGGTAGATCGAGCAAAAAAAAATTGCTGCACAAAGCTGTCAGGAGTTCTATTTCGTCACGCGATCGCGCGAGGAGACCGCGCGACGTCGCGCGGCCAGGCCATGTGGCCGCGCGAGTCATCGTATTTCCGCCCAAAAGTCTATTTTTCAGCTACTTTCGCGATTTTGGGGTATTTTTGGAGCTACAAGACCTAAGGCATATAAATACTTCCCAAGAACTCATTCTCTGGACCTTTGACTTTTTTTTTATCATATTTTTACATCTCTTGGAGAGCTTTGAAGAGACGGGAACATCATTGGAGCAAGAACTGAAGAATCTCAACTTTGCTACGGTTTTCATTATTGAATGTTTATTTGTTTATTTGAGATATTGATTTTTAGTCATATGTCTATGTGTGGCTAAAATCCCTTTTTCTCAGGGTTTAGGGAGTAGACATGATTTGAATTTCTGACTGTTTAATTCAATTAATTGAGACTGTTATTCCTTTTTATGTTCTTATTTTAATTGTTTGCTTTGTTGCTTGATCACCAATTTAGCATAATCATAGGTTTTAATTTGAGATCGGGAGATGATGATTATTACCTGAACTAAGAACATTGAACACATTTATTTTAATTCTAAAGGATAGGAATTACAATCTAGGATAGGAATTGGTTTTAATCGATGATGATGTTTAATTTGAGACCGGGAGATGATGATGTCTAATTTGTTTTCAGAACCAAAACTCTAAATTTCAGTTATCCAGATAGAGGATTAGGATAGGAATTAGTTTTAATCGATCTCTGTGGATTCGACCTTGTTTGCCACTATACACAATTGCACCCGTACAGTTGCGGTGTGTAAATAAATAAGCGAACAAGTACTCGATTTGTTATATATGCTATAATTGCACCATGTAAGTTGCGGTAATATATATATTGCTATGATTTCCTCAAAAAAAAAAAATTATTGCTATGATTTTAGCAATCATTTGCATGCATTAAAAGTGTCATTTGTAATACATAATTTATTTTCATACAAAATATAATGTGATTTTATAAAAAATACTATCATTTACGAAGTATCATCTTCTAGTATTAAAAGTGTCATTTGCATATTTGGATGCATAGTACATCCACACTATTAGTTGGCAAGTTTCTTTCATGTGCTCAGTTGTTCAAACCGTCGCGGCTATAAATAAGTCTTGGAAAGTTATATCCAAACACACACAAAACTCAAAATAATCTTCAATTTGAAGTCTCAAATTTTAAGGTTATGGCATCCATCAAGATCACATTATTTGCACTTCTATTTCTCGCCATTTTTACATATTCTAAGGCAAAGCTAGGCCCTCTCAAAGAGACCGAAATGACACTCTACTACAAAGATTATGCCGGTGGCCCGAATGCGACCACGATCGAGGTCCCGGGCCCGTCGGGCTTCCCCCTAAACTTCACTAGGTTTGGAGCCATGTTCATCACGGACGACCCGATAACCGAGGAAATCGACAAAAGCTCGACCCCGATCGCGAGGGGCCGATCCTTTTTTGTCGTAGCGGGCCAAGATGGGACCCAAGCAGGGCTACTGTCGGTTATGTTTATCAAAGGCAAGTATAAAGGCAGCACAGTGGAAATACAAGGCTCTTACTCGTTACAAGGGGTGTCGGAGTTGGCAGTGGTGGGCGGCACCAGAAAATTCCGGCGAGCCGGCGGTTACGTGACTTTCGAGACTCTTTCCTTTGATCCCGCGAGCGGCTATGGAGTCTACCGATCTAATATGACTGTGCTACATTATTAAACTCTTGTGCTGCAATAGCTTAATAAAATGAATTAGCAATCGATATCAATTTGATTGTATCCTTGAAATTACTATATATGTGGCTTTCGCATTTCAATAAATTTATGTAGCTAAGACTAACAATCATTGTATACACGAGTCCGTTATACATTGAGATCCAGCGTACCACACTTGATATCTCAATGTGTGTTATTTTCAATATTTTTATTTATTATTTTATATATTTTTTCTCCAATTTCAATTTTGTATGATTTAATTTAATTTTATGTGATTATTCGTTTAAGTAGGGTATAGAAATATTTTTTATCATTATATTTTCACTTTTATTAGCTAATATGCTGATAAATTCAAAGTTAAAGCATATAATTTTAAAATTTTAATTTTTTGAAATAAAAATTAAGCATAATTCATACTATTATAATTAATTTTATTTTTATAAAAATATTATTAAAAAAATAGGTTAAAATTATGGGGTACTGAATCTAATTCCATTATTTCAATGGTTGATTGAATATAAATTACTGAGCTCTGAAACAATTCTTATTTTACATCAATTTGAAAATTTGTATTAGTTTTTTTCTTATTTTGTTATCGCATCTATTGTAACACCCCGTTCATTCCTTACTTTGTTAATTTAGAATAATTTTGAACTTAGGTTATGAGATGATTCACGCCTAAAAAGCAAAAATAAATTTATTTTAATTTATTAAAATGGTAGATAAAAACAACCTATTTGTGTTTGGACGAGAGACCGGGTGGCCGGGGAGGAGGCGACTACGCCGGGAAGGAGGAAGAGCGGCGCGTGAGTGTGTATCTGTGTGTGAGCGTGTAGTTAATGTGTGAGGGTTGAAGAAGGGTTGGGCTCAATGTTGGGCCCTACTGTTTTAAATAAGTTGGGCTGAATTTCTTTAAGTGAATTGGGCTCGGATAATTATAAGACTTGGACTACCCTATTAGATTAACTGGGCCTATTCCCATTTTTCAGCTGGGCCCTTTTGATTTTTTGAATTGGGCTGTATTATTTTATTATGAGCTGTGATTTTATTTAAGGGTATAGTCATGATTTTATTTTTATAGGGTCTCTACTCATTTATTTAATTTAGGTAAATGGTGTAATTGTTAAATTAATTAATTAGACTCTTAAGTGGATTTAATTAATTATATTTTATAAAGAATAATTACATATTAATAATATGATATATTGGTATGTGCATAATTAAGTATTTTTTAGGCGAATTAAGTGTAATTACTTATTATACGATTGAGCATGAAATAAGTTGCATATGCATTTTGCAAATAAAAGTACTCATGATTTAAATTGGTTTTTATAAATCCAGTTATCAAAGAAAAGTCAAGCAATGATATTGTTGATGTCCTTAGCTTAAGATTTTAGTTGTCAATTTTTATTAATTAAATTTTAGAAATCCGGCATGATGAATCAAGAATGTGTAGCACATCCACTAAAACATTAAGTTAGTTTCACGAGACCTATTAAAAATAGAATTTTTGTAAACTTTGTGGACCAAGGGGATTAGTGTTGTTTTGTTGATGAAAGTTTCTATTTTTATGATATTCAGGTGGGCTTACTTTCTAAATGTATTAATGAGTTATATAAGCTCTAAATGTTTCATGAAATGCAGTCTCATGTTTATCCAATAAAATATTTTGTGCGTTATGTTATGTTTAAGGCTTGCAATTCATAGATCGATCGAGGTTTTCTTATTACCTAACATATTTGAGAATTGTGTACACTTGTTAGCTGACTCGGTAGGTTAATCTCCATCAGAAACTTATTTATGTAAGAGGATAAGGGTGCTTGGCTGGATGTATTCCAGAGCATGTATCATGTAAGGCATGTCTGGGTTGAGTCTCAAGGTCAATTTCAACTTATCTGAGTTACGTCCTCAAGCTAAGTATCATGGGAGTAAGCGATCCGTCGGTGACTAAAAGGTTCGAGATCACAACGAGTAACAGAAAAGAGTGTCACAATGGCACCAAATAAATGAAATATTTTTACATGATTAGAGGTACTTTATTTAAAATATTCTAAGTTATGTTTCAAATTATAGGATAAATTGTCTTTTCAAGTTGATTGATTGGTGCTGAAGGGACAAAGCTGAGGCTAGGATTCAACTTCTTATTTAGACTTCCATTGTAGCACTAGGTAATATCTTGTCTTTCATCTTTCTTGAAACTTAAGACTTCTATGTTATACTCAAAATATTTTATTGTCGACCTTAATTCCTAGTTTTATGCTAATGAATGTTGGTTATCAGAAGCATGAAACAAAACTTGTGATCCAAAGGGGGCGTAGCCGACTTGTTATCATATTTTTCGGATTTCAGCTAGGCTTTTTCATTATTTATTTCTATGAATTGGTCGCACCTCAATTACAATTACTCATTCAAAAATTATGGTGTGACACCTATTTTTCGGCCCAACTTAATACTAAAAATGATAGTCTGAAATTCTACGTATTCAAATCAGTTGAATACTAAAATGGTGTCGCTTTGTAAAGATAACAAAATTGACATCAACCCCAAGTTCTTGCAGAAAAGGGGCAAGATAGTTATTGTAGCCATACATACAAAAAATTAAAGCAGAAGCTGCTATATCTCATTGCTCATTTATTTTGTATTTTGTGTTTTAAAAAATTATTGTTCAATGTTAATTCTCAACATTTTCAATGTTAAAACCAGATTTCCTTCACATGTAGTACAAATCAAGCTTGAAGTCTTTTTAAGTATTTTTAGAATGTAGAAAAACTAGGTCACATATTTTACAGAAAGAAAATGATCAAATCCTCATTTGAACCCAGAAGTTGCATTTATCCGTCACGTTGATGCATTCACCGTAAATCTTATATGCATTTGAACACAGAACTAAGAATAATTAATTGTTTTCATTTTAAATAAGGGTTCTAGTAACATATATATGTGTCATCATGGGGACACCAAGCGGTGTGATCTCTTGTGTGTAAACAGTGAGGTCGCGGGTTCAAACCCCGCTGCTCCCCCCTCCCCCCCCAAAGTAACATATATATGCAGCAGTCTAAATTCAAGTCAGATTATATTGTATATGTGTGTTTCTATTTGCATTTATGGAAAGAACGTCAAGTGCCAATTTTTTGATTGACTTACCACCAATAAAATTTAAGTAAGTTGGCAAAGCAATAGAATGGTTAACGTGTGAGCTTAAAGTCTTGAGTTTGAGTCTATAATGGTACGGGTTTAAATTTAATTATTATTAGTATTGATAAATAAAAGAGTAAAACATTAGTACTTTTATTAAATAATAATTCAAAAATGGAAGAAAGAACCAAAATCTGACTTAATTACTCTTAATATACAAGATGATAATAAAAAAAAAAGTATGTATTAATTAAAAATAAAGCAATAAGTTCAATATAAAAGTGTTACACATATAAAACAACACAACATCAAATTAATTTAATGAACTGGTCAAACACATTGAGAAGCATAATTCTCATGGAGGAAATTTAAATGACGAAGCTGACCAATTGGAGCGCCGAGTACCTGTTTGACAAAATGCTTCAGCGGAAGGTTATGTGGGTTGATAAACATTGAAATTGCTTTTCATTGCTTTGTTTATATTCATCTCAAATGGCTATGGAAAAGGAAATATTTTATTTATTTAAATTTAATTAAACAAATGTGCATTCAATAAATAACTATATTGAAATTTTCATATTCTTGTCTAGTATCAAATATATAAAACATGTATATGAAGATATTAAGTTATCTTTAAAAATTAATATAAGTAAGGCTATTATCTGTAAAACCAGAATCTGTTAAAGAATATACTTTTATAAGAGTAATTAATATATAAAATATATCATAAACACAATTTTTTTAAAACATGGTTCTTATCATAAGTTAAATATTATTTTAAATTTAAAATAGTCAAATTATACCCGCTTTATAAAAACAGATGCCACGTAGAATTGCGTTACACTTTTACACATTAATTAAAAAATAACATGGATGCAACATCATTAAAATGTATTAAGAAAATTGGAGATTAAAAAAAAACCAAAAACAAAAACCAAAAAATAAAAAATAAAACAAAAAACAAAAAAACTTCCCCACTCATCTTTGTCTTCCCGAGCTGTATTCAAATCCAAAATTTACTGTGAGATTGAAAAGAGAATCGTATGAGAACTCCAAAATTTACATTCATCCACCAAAATTTTGTCACAATTTTTTTTTAGTCTGTCCACGAAAAATTTGTCACTTCTATTTATAGTAGTAGGGTCCACATAATTCCACTAACATTTAAGTATATCTATTCACATTTTATTAAAAGCAGTGTTATTCACAATATGGCATTTTTTGTGTGAACGGAGGGAGTATTTTATTTCTCATATGCAACATTTTAGCATTAATCTCAATTAGTTAAGCAGCTCGGCTCATTTATAATCTTAATTAATACACATTTTCTCATACGCAACATCTTAGCAATAATCTCAATTAGTTAACCATCTCGGCTCATTAATAATCTTAATTAATACACATTTTATTGTGTGGATATTCCCTTGATTTCAAAACGCTCGGACAAATTTTTCATCAACAATTGCCTGCAGTAATTAAAAACAATACTTACAGGTGATAGAGAGTAAATTAATCTACATTCATATATAAAATGCTCTAGCGAGAGTATATGGTGAGTTTTGCAAACTTTCATCAAAACTGGATTAAATTGATAATTTAAATTAATAGGTTAATTGTGTAGATTTAATTAACATAATTACATTCTCTAGGATCAGTCTTTTATTATTGAACTTTTATTATTTGATTTTATTTCATATCTGTTTAGTTTTAGTTCATCACATCCTTTGTTTCTTTACCAGAATATTGAGTGAGTGATTGTGTTGAATTGCTCATTGTGTTTCGTCATATCAGTCTCTCTGGATACAGTACTCGATTTGTTATATATGCTACAATTACACCGTGTTAGTTGCGGTAATATATTGCTAGGATTTTAGTAATCATTTGCATGCACTAAAAGTGTCATCTGCAATATATATATCATCTATTTTCATACAAAATATCATATGATTTTATAAAAAATACTATCATTTACAAAGTATCATTTTCTAGTATTAAAAGTATCATTTACATATTCGAATGCATCGTACATCCACTATTAGTTGGCAAGTCTATTTCATGTGTTCGTTTGTTCACACCCTCGCGGCTATAAATAAGTCTTGAGAAGTTATATCCAAATCACACAACTCATAATAATCTTCAATTTGAGTTCTCAAATTTTAAGGTTATGGCTTCCAAAATCACATTATTTGCTCTTCTATTTCTCACCATTTTCACATATTCTAAAGGCAAGGCTAGGCCTTCTCAAAGAGACCGAAATGACACTCTACTACAAAGATTATGCCGGTGGCCTGAATGCGACCACGATCGAGGTCCGGGGTCTCCCCTAAACTTCTCTAGGTTTAGAGCCATGTTCGTCTCAGACATCCGATAACCAAAGAAATCGAGGAATGCTCGGCCCCAATCGCTACGGGTCGGGGCCTTTTTGTCGTGACGGACCTAGATAGGTCCCAAAGTCTGTGGGTTAGAGTTGGTTGTGTTTATCAATAGCAAGTATAAAGGCAGCACACTTATTACAAGGCCCTTACGTGTTTGAGATGGTGCCGGAGTTGGCAGTGGTGGGCGGCACCGGAAAATTCCGGCTAGCTAGCCCGCGGTTACGCGACTTTCGAGACTCGTTCCTATGATCCTGTGAGCAGCTATGCAGTCATCCGATCTAATATGACTGTGCTACATTATTAAACTCTTGTGGGGCAATTGCTTAATAAATAGCAATTGCAGCACAAGAGTTTAATAAGCGCAGCTCAGTTGGTAAGACGTTTCCCCTCCAATCAAGAGGTCAGGGGTTCGAATCACCAAGGGAGAAAATGAAGAATCATTATTGACCCTCTTTAAAAAAAAGAAAAAAGAAACTGCTTAATAAATAAATAAATTATCAATCAATATCAATTTTGATTGTATGCTTGAAATATATATGTGCCTTTCGCATTTCAATAAATTGATGTGGTTAAAATGACTAAAAATATACTAGTCCGTTCTTGAAATCCAGTGATATCCCACTCTGTGTCTCCCTTTCAATTTTATTTATTTTCTTATATATTTTTTCTCCAATTCCAATTTTGTATGGTTTAATTTAGTTTTGTGATTATCAACCAGGGTTTATTTCATCTAATTAGGGTGTATAATTAATGGTTTTTATTAAATTTCACTTTTGTTAACTAATATGTTGATAAATTCAATGTTTATATAATTTTTATAAAATTTATTTTTTTGAAATAAAAATTAATTATAATACATACAAACCGCAAATGTATGTATTATTATTTATCAATTTGTTAAAACTCAGTGTCATCTCTAATATTGCACCAAAATTTTTAGGGACATGGAGTAATATTTATCATATATTATTATCTGGTGAGAATTATCTTTTTCATAAAAACATAGGTTCTATAGCCTAGTTTACAATACTTATAGAGGTGTTTGATTTGAGTGATATATTGATGGAGATGAAGCTGTTTGTGCATTCATGGAAAAACATGGTCGTTTATTGAAGTTGGAAGCAAAGAAGTGATTTCATTATTTATTTTCAATAATTCTTATGGGCTTTTTTCATTAAGTATTTAGTTTATAGTTCAAGACTTGTGGGCTTGGCCTTTTATTTTTGACTATAATTATGAGTTTTACGTATGATGCAAGACAGAAAAGTTTATGAATGAAAATCTAGGGTTTTCCCTATTCTCTGCGTGACGCTACGCTGCATCAGTTTGGTATCACGAGACAGGTCGACGCTCCTTGCTGCTATGCCGCCCCGCCGAGCCCCTGCTGGTCCCAACCATGTTGCACATGATGTTGCTCATCTCAACCATCGTATGGACACTTTCCAACAACAGATGAATGAGATTCAACAATCCATCACGCAGCTTCTCACCACTAGAACTCGTGGTCCTCCTGACTCTGAGTCCGAAGATGAGGAAGATTCCTCTGACAATCCTTTCGCCCCTGTTGACCGTCACCCCGCTGTGGCACCACGTTGGGATGGAGGATTTCGAATTGACCTGCCCGAATTCCATGGAAACATGGACCCAGATGGTTTTCTCGATTGGCTTGCCGCGGTTGAGGAAACTTTGGCTTATGCTGCTGTCCCGGTTGATCGCCGTGTTTCCCTTGTTGCTACCCGACTTCGTGGTCGCGCTGCCGCCTGGTGGCAACAACTCAAGTTGCTCCGACACCGCCAAGGTAAAACTCACATCGGCTCCTGGGAAAAATTCACGAAATACTTGCGTGCTGAATACTTGCCATTCAACTATTCCCGCACGCTCTATCAGAAACTTCAAAATTTACGACAAGGTTCTCGCTCTATTGATACTTATACAGAGGAGTTTTATCAATTGCTCGCGCGAGTGGATATCAATGAGACTCCAGAGCAACTAGTTTCTCGGTTTATTGGTGGCTTACGACTGCAATTTCAAGATACACTTAATATGTTCACTCCTGTTTCAGTCTCTGATGCGCATCAACGTGCACTTCTTTTAGAACAGCAACTCACGCGACGCCCAACCGCCTCTTTTCCTCGTGGTGAGCGCCCTACTCCCACCGCAACTGCACCCACTACTCGCCCTGGCGCACCACTGCCTCCACCTACTACATCGCGTCCTGGTGCGTGTTTTAATTGTGGAGAAAGAGGCCACCACCAAGCTGCATGTCCCCGTCGGACACGTGGACTATTTCTAGAGGACTCACCCATCGACCAACATCAACACACCGATGGAGGCGCTGATTATTCATCTCCCCCTATTTATGATGATGACCCGCCCACTGATCCACCTCAAGAATTCTTATCTGCTGATACAGGGCCTTCTTTAGTGCTTCGACGCACTTATTTGCAACCTAAAGTTGATGTTCTTGATGCTAACAGACATTCTATTTTTGAATCAGCATGCACAATCAATGGGAAAGTGTGTCGCCTCATCATCGACTCAGGCTCTTGTGAAAACGTTATAGCTGCTGACGTGCTTAGCAAACTCTCTATCACACCCGAAGCGCATCCCCGCCCTTATAATCTTGCTTGGCTACAATGTGGCAATAATGTCTCGGTTACACAGCGCGCCCTCATTCAGTTTTCTATTGGTGCAACCTATGTGGACTCGGCATGGTGTGATGTCGTTCCTATGGATGCTTGTCACATCTTATTAGGCCGGCCTTGGCAGTATGACCGAGAGATTCTTTATGACGGTCGCCGTAACACGTACAGCTTTATCTTTGCAGGCACCAAGTTTGTATTATTGCCATCGGTTCCTCTAACACCAACCGAGTCCTCTGACAAGCGCATCACGCTTTTATCTCGTACCGCTTTCTTCCGTGAGGCGGTCACGGCACCGATCATCTTCTTACTTATACCACGTGAGGTATCACCATCTTCACCTATTCATCCTGATATTGATGCTTTATTAGTTGAGTTTGCAGATGTATTTCCAGCTGAATTACCTCATGGATTGCCACCACTTCGCGACATACAACATCAAATTGATCTCATCCCTGGAGCTCCTCTTCCCAATCGCCCACATTATCGTATGAGCCCAACTGAACATGAGGAATTACGACGTCAGGTCGAGGAGTTACTAAATAAAGGTCTCATCCGTCCGAGTATAAGCCCGTGCGTTGTACCTGCTTTGCTTACTCCCAAGAAATCTGGAGAATGGCGTATGTGTGTGGATAGTCGAGCCATCAATAAAATCACAATTCGGTATAGTTTTCCCATTCCCCGACTTGATGATTTATTGGATCAATTGTGTGGTGCTGTGGTTTTTAGCAAGCTTGACTTGCGTAGTGGGTACCATCAAATCCGTCTTCGTCCCGGTGATGAATGGAAGTCTGCTTTTAAGACGCGCGAAGGACTTTTTGAGTGGCTCGTTATCCCTTTTGGCCTATCCAATACACCGAGCACCTTCATGCGTGTGATGAACCAAACCCTTCGGCCCCTTATTGGCACTTGTGTCGTCGTTTATTTCGACGATATTCTTGTCTATAGCGCCTCAGTCGAAACTCATATCACACATTTACGAGCTGTTTTCACCATTTTGCGAGCTGAACAATTTTATGCAGCCCCTAACAAGTGCTCTTTTCTTACTGAATCTGTGGTTTTCTTGGGCTATCGTATCTCCTCTACTGGTATTCAAGTAGATGAATCCAAAGTGGCCGCAATTCGAGAGTGGCCTACACCAACCTCTCTCATAGAAATTCGGAGTTTTCACGGCCTCGCGTCATTCTATCGGCGTTTTATTCAACACTTCAGCGCCATCATGGCCCCAATTACTGATCTTATGAATGCCAAAACTTTCCACTGGTCACCGGCTGCGGCAACGGCTTTCGACCGCATCAAGTCCAAATTAACCACGGCTCCTCTTCTCATTCTTCCAGATTTTTCAACACCTTTTGAGCTTCATTGTGACGCCTCAAAAATCGCTATTGGTGCTGTCTTGAGCCAAGGTGGACGACCTGTTGCCTTCTACAGTGAGAAATTGGCTGGTGCTCGCCTTCGTTACAGCACGTATGATATTGAATTTTATGCCATTGTCCGTGCTATTCAGAATTGGCGTCATTATTTGTTCCAGAAAGAATTCATTCTTTTTTCCGATCATGAAGCTCTCAAGCATCTCTCTACTCAGTCGTCCTTATCCCATCGTCATGCTAAATGGTCTGCTTTTCTCCAGCAGTTCACTTTTGTTGTTCGCCATGTTACTGGCACATCAAACCGAGTGGCCGATGCTCTTAGCCGCCGCATATGCCTCCTCTCCGACATGCGCACTTCTGTGCAAGGCTTTGATGACTTTCGTGATTTATATGCCACTGATGCATTTTTTGGTCGTATTCTTGCTGATACTATTTCTGGTGTTGATCGTCGTTTTCTTTTGCAAGTTGGCTTTTTATTCAAAGGTTTGGCTCTATGTATACCAGCATGTAGTTTGCGGGCAAAACTCATTCAGGAACTTCACTCAGCAGGACATGTTGGCCGCGATCGCACCACCGCTCTTGTGCTCCAACGTTATTTTTGGCCGACAGCCCGTCGAGAAGTGGCTCGCTTTGTTGCTCGTTGTCGCACTTGTCAGATTTCCAAGGGCACCGCGACAAATGCCGGTTTATATCGTCCACTTCCTGTTCCGTCTACTCCTTGGGTAGCATTGAGCATGGATTTTGTCTTGGGACTACCTCGCACTCAACGTGGTTTTGATTCTGTGTTCGTGGTTGTCGATCGTTTCTCTAAGATGACCCACTTTATCCCGTGCAAGCGCACCACCGATGCAGTCCATGTCGCCCAACTTTTTTTCCGAGAGGTATATCGTCTACATGGTCTTCCTATGTCCATCATTTCTGATAGGGATACTCGGTTCCTTAGCCATTTTTGGCGCAGCTTGTGGAGGATGACACACACTCAACTGTTGTTTAGTAGTGCTTATCATCCTCAAACCGATGGCCAAACTGAGGTCGTCAATCGTTCTTTGGGAAACCTCCTTCGTTGTCTTGTGGGAGATAACCTCAAGTCTTGGGACTTGAAACTTAGCCAAGCCGAATTCGCTCATAATTCTGCCATTAATCGAAGCACGAAGTTTTCTCCTTTTCAGGTTGTTTATGGTGTTGCCCCGCGTGGTCCGACAGACTTGCTTCCCTTACCCTCGGCTGTACCTCAAGATCGTCGTGCGATAGATCTCATTGCCGAGCTTCAACACTTGCATGCCCAGACCCACAATCACTTGGAGTCTGCTAATGCTTCCTACAAATTACATGCCGATGCTAAACGCCGTGATGTTCAGTTTGAGGAAGGTGACTTTGTATGGGCTATCTTAACCAAGGACCGCTTCTCTGCCCATGAATATAACAAGCTTGCATCCCGCAAGATTGGTCCTTTGGAGATTCTGGAGAAAATTAACCCAAATGCATATCGCCTTCGTTTGCCGAGCCATCTTCGTACTTCGGATGTTTTCAACGTCAAGCATCTCATCCCTTTTGCAGGCGACAACTCTTCTGGAGATGAAGCTCCAAGCGATTCGAGGTCGAATCGTTTTGAACTGGACGGGAATGATGGAGATGAAGCTGTTTGTGCATTCATGGAAAAACATGGTCGTTTATTGAAGTTGGAAGCAAAGAAGTGATTTCATTATTTATTTTCAATAATTCTTATGGGCTTTTTTCATTAAGTATTTAGTTTATAGTTCAAGACTTGTGGGCTTGGCCTTTTATTTTTTACTATAAATATGAGTTTTACGTATGATGCAAGACAGAAAAGTTTATGAATGAAAATCTAGGGTTTTCCCTATTCTCTGCGTGACGCTACGCTGCATCATATATAAGGCATGATTGATAAAATAATCCACTTTAATCAAGTGCTTGGTTTGCATGATTGGACCCGTGATTGATAATTCGCCTCGCATCTAATCAACCAAATGAGTGATTATTTATCACTTCAAAATTGGGTAGATTATTTAATCACTCGTTCAATATATCCTATCAATTCTATCTATCTCATCCACCAAACCAAACGCCCTCTCTATAAAACTCTCTCTCTCTCTCTCTCTCTCACTATGTATGTAAGCATTCTTTCATGGTAGCCGGAGCTCACCAAAAACCGTGCCGAGGGAGTTCTCCATCGACGTCGCCTAGGGAGTTCTCCACCTGAGGGAGCTGGTTCCTGCCTACTGCCGCCGTAGCCGCTGAGAGAGTTCTCCACCGGCAGCAAGCTTTCCGGCGAGTTGTCATCCATGGCCTGGAATGCTTTCCTGGCGGCGGCCCTGACCGTGTGACGCAGAGCTGCACGCCATGCAGCGGCGCCGACGAGAAAGTGTTCAAGCTGAGCGGCTCCTCTCTCGCTCTCTCTCTCTCCACCAGGCCGACACATCGTTCCAGTCATCGGGAAAGAATGACCCCCAATTCGCCCCAGTTCTTCGTCTTCTTCGTTCCGGTCGCCCAGGGAAAAATCGACCCCCATTCACGTTGTCGTGTTTGGTGAAACCAGAGACATTAAATCACGAGTGATGCAAAAATGGATAAATAAAGTTGAAAAATCAAGGTTATTCTTCATTACTTGACGGTGTACTCGATCGAGTTCTTCATTACTCGATAGGAGTACACGATCAAGTACTCCTTCGATAGAAAGTAGATAAAATGAATTGGTGGAAATTGTTTAAATATTAGGTATAGAGAGAATATATTGTCAAAAAAAAAGAATGAGACATTTGTAATGAATATCCCATTATGGAAAGTGAGACATTTATAATGGGACGGATGGAGTATTATTTAGAGTTATTATTACAAGACAACCCGAACTTTGACTCTGTGTTGACTTTTTAGTTCGAATTTACAAAAATTACATATATAGCCTCTACGTTATTCAGTTTATAGCTCGAGTCAAAATTGCGGCCACTGACTTGGCAATTAAAAAATTACATCAGCTTTAGTTGATCGAAACTTTGACTCGGGCCATAAATTCTGATGTGGATGAATTATGATTTAATTTTTTCTTAACTATCGATCACGTTAGCCTCCGACAAGCCATGTCACCCTTAATTGGTTGAAATTTTGAATCGTGATATAAACTGTATAGCAAAGATAAGTACAAGTTATATTTGTAATTTTCATAAATTTAATTTGGGCTAAAAATTCGAAGTCCAAAATTCGAGTGGTGCGTCGTTTTACACCAAAAATATCCGGCGGTCAGCCGGTATGCCCACACTGCGCAGACAGCAGTAAGCAAGATCGTCTCCCAAGGGATCGATGAGAATTCTCCTAAAATTCAACCTGCAAAGAAACTCAACAAAAACGAAATTTATGGGGAAAATATGAAAATACTAAAATAGAAATAAATAAATAAAACCCAAAAGAATTGCAAAGGTTCTAATCCTAAAGAAATAAATAGAAAACTCCAACAATTAATAAAGAATTCCAGCAATCAATTAAGTCCACCCTAGCTTAATTATTCTGATCATTGATGCAAATATATCTTTAATTCATGCAAGAAAACCAGTTATAACCACCGAAGACGCTTCTGACGTGATCTTATTTCTCCTTAATTATTCGGTAATTAGGAAGACGCTTCACTAATTACTACCCTAATCGACTGACAACCGTAAGAGACGCTCTATAGATTTAATGAGTCGACAGCATTAATTTCTAGAGAAACCCGATTCAAAACCAATAAACTCTGACGCAGGATTATTGAATTAAGACTGCTTTTCCCTTGACCGACCCTGATGTGTCAATTTACCACTAATCAAACCTAAACCACAATTACGGATGGCCGGTTCAATTGACTATATAATTAATTCTAACCCACTAAATATTGCGCACTACCTAATGAATTAAAACAATTAATGACGATAAACACGGAGAATCACAGATACAAGCATAAAATAAAGTATAAGAACAAATTAGATCTCACAAAATAATCTTGCTAGTGCTTCCCTAATCGTTGCTGGAATAAAAGAATTAGCTAAAACTCATACAAAAATAAATCAAACAAAATAAATAAATACGAGAAATAAAGAAAAAAAGTGAAACTTGAATAAAGTGCTGAAAGTCACGCCCCCAGGCTGCTATCCCTAAAAGTGTCGTCTGATATCTCAAGTTCATGCATGCCCCTTGTTTAAATAAGTTACCTCCTTAAATAAGATGAAACCCTAAACTAATATAAAAGGCAATAATTGGGCGCACAAGCCCAAAGGATGGTAACTAAAGTCAAACCATAAAATAAATTAATAACATTAGTTAAAGCCCATTTAAGGGAAAACAAAGGCTGCCCAATCTCTCTTCTCGCCACTTCAACAATAAATCAAGTCAGTTCGGACGCGTTGGGCGGTATGGGCATCCTGCTCAGCATGTTCGCACAGCTCTCTCTTTACAGCTTCACAACTTCAAAAAGTCTTCTGAAAAATCGAAGCTTTTATCCCAAACCTATCAAAAACCATTAAAATAATTTATTAGTTCCATAATTAACTCCAAAAGATAATAATAAGCAGGAACTATGCATTAAAATCCACCAAAAGACACTCAAAATATGCGTATAAAATACGCCCAATCAAACTCCCCCACACTTAGATAATGCTCGCCCTCGAGCATAAGAAAAACAAAACAAAGGGAAAAAACAAAACTCGAGACACAAACAAGACAAGCCAAGACTCAACTAACAACGACTAGCCATGACAACAATCACAACAAGCAAATATCAAAGTTAGGACAAGATACAATCATCATTTTCCTCAAACCATTCTTGGAATCAACAAATATGTATTTTCACCCTTCATTCGAGTCAAAAGTGAGCAAATCAATCCAACCTCACCAAGTTCGCTCAAATCTCTCAATATCAAAAGGTAGGTAAATTCACACACATGCAACTTGACTCTATCCATTATAAGTTTGCCACTATGTCAATATCTTCAATTCGAAAACTGAACTTATCCATGAATCAATAGGTCTTTCCACAAGGTTGTAATGGGGCTAGGGTGCATAGGTAGGATAAACAAAAGTGGATAAACAAGGCTAATAAAACCAACAAAATGCAAGTAGTTCACCACATTCGAATCTCAATAACAACAATCTCAATAAAATCAACCCTCATTCCCAAAATATAAGCACTCAAACTCCAATATTTTCTTCTCCTTCTCTTCTCTTTTTTCGTTTTTTTTTTCTTTTTTTTTGCAGATGGTACTTTTCACGATTTTTTTTTCTCTCTTTCTCTTTTTTTTTTTAACTAACATCATAACATCACCTCATTCTTAAACAACCCAGAACCATATTTTTTTTCAATTTTAATCCTCAATCATTCCAACCAAGCACTAAATTTCAATCAACCTTATTCTTCCAACAAAGTAATATCACAAAACAAAACCACTTGCATCATGTTGGAAAGGGACAAAGCAAGGTTAAAAGAAGGCTAATGGCTAAAATTTTCTAGGCTTCAATCATATATAACAATAAAATGGTTCAAGGCTTCAAAATGGCTCACTAATGGATATGCAAAAGGTAGGAAATTTTTAAGGCCAATGAGGTTTTTTCCTAATGCCTAAATCATCTTCACAAATGAGTCCAATTCCAAAAAAAATTGATTATGACAACATGGCAAACCAAATATCAAGAAGTCAAGTATGCATAATACTCATAAAAAAACAAGCAAAGAGCATTCAAATTATTGCTCTAAAGGCTCAATCCTCACTATATGAATGATTTTCAACAAAATTGATCAATTTGCACATACGTCATCCTCAAACACATATGGGTTTCAACACATTTTCATATCATCCAAGAAAACAACCATACAATCCATATCAATATGCTCATCCTAACAAATCAAAATGCTCGCATGAAAAGTTGCCATAGACAGACTCACAAACACCAAACAAAAACCAAAACAAATCGAGCACACAGACTCAAGACAAAACACATAAAAACTCCCCCACACTTAGACAATACAATGTCCTCATTGTGTGAGAAAAACTAACAACGAAAACACAAAACAAAGAAAGCATAAAAGAAAAGAAAAAAAAAATGAAAGCAAACTAAAAACAACTTCCCTGGAACTGCATCAATCATCAGGTGGTTTCAATTTTTCGCTTTGACAATTTCACAATCGAAGGCACAATCTGTCCAGTGTTGGTCGGTATGGGCATACTGCGTGACAGATGCTGAGTGAGAACGTGATTGGTGGGGTTCAGCTGCACTTTACACCCTTGAATTTCAGCATAACATTCTGGTGGTTCTTCTTTATCCTTCTTGAATATTTCCAGAATCTCATTTTCCTCATTTCCATTCTTATGTTGAGCCAACCTGAAAGGAAAAGTGAGAGAAATTAATGCTTTAGAATTATAAATTTCAGATTCAACACTTACCTCAGAATAAGAGAGATTTTCATATTGTTGTGCCTCTTCGACAACTTCATCATTCTGAGCACTTTCTTGCTCTTTCTTCTCCTTTTTATCTTCCATGGGCTTTGGATCAAAGAAATCTTCCTCACTCATTAAATTCATAGCATAAACATACTCCTTGGAATGTACTTCTTCTTGAGATGGAAGTTTTCCAAGATTTGCTTGCAACTTGTTCACTTGAGTGGTGAGCAGAGTGACCTGTGTGCCCATACTACCCAACGCAGCTTGCGTCTCTTGCTGAAAAGCTTGCTGACTTTGCACCAAATTGTTAACAATCTGGCTGCTCTGTGCCAGACTCTGAAGAATATCGCTCATACTGGGCTCTGGGCGGTCGGTATGGGCATACCGCCTAGCCTGCGGCTGTGCGCTGGTGAAAAATTCAGGCGAATGATTCCAGCTGAAATTTGGATGATTATCCTTCTGAATTTGAGCTCCAACCAGACCTCTAACTAAGGAAGTTAGAGCATCGAGTTTCTCATTCACACATACATCTTCTGCTCTGTTGACCGGCCTGTACCTATCATCATCCTTATCCTCATATTGTTGACCATTGGTGACCATATCAAAAATCAATTGTTTTGCTTCATCTAAGGTCTTGTTGGTCAAACTTCCTCCACAAGCAGCATCAACAATCCTCCTGTCAAAAGAAGACATACCACGATAAAAATAATTAATGAGCAACTGATAATCAGAAAATCCGTGGTTAGGACATCTATGACATAATTGTTGAAATCTCTCCCAATAATCAGACAAACACTCTTGTTGCCTTTGCTTGATGCTACTAATAGCTATTCTTAGATTTGCAGCCTTTGATTCTGAAAAGAATTTACGCAAGAACTGCTCCTCTAAGTCGTTCCAAGTTCTGATTGATCCAGGTGATAGATCAAACAACCAATCTCGAGCTCTACCCTGCAATGTATGAGGAAAAGTTAGTAATCTTACATGATCTTCAGGAAAACCTTGAGGGCGTAAAGTAGTGCAAACTAAATCAAATTCAGCAAGATGTTTATGTGCACTCTCTCCAAGCGAGTTGCTGAATTTTGGAAGAACTTGAATGAAGTCAGACTTGATTTCAGCATTTTGATTAATCGTGGGCAACACAATGCATAGCGGATGACTTCTCTTGCGGCGGCCCAACTCTCTTATCAACGGTGGTGGTGGCAGAATGTCATCACGGTCATCATCCCCATCTTCAGACATCTCAATTTCAGCTATAGATCAACATCAAACAAAAATAAATAAAATAAAAAAGCAAATCGAAATAATAGGAAAATTACTACTTAAAAATCGATCCCCGGCAACGGCGCCAAAATTTGGTGCGTCGTTTTACACCAAAAATATCCGGCGGTCAGCCGGTATGCCCACACTGCGCAGATAGCAGTAAGCAAGATCGTCTCCCAAGGGATCGATGAGAATTCTCCTAAAATTCAACCTGCAAAGAAACTCAACAAAAACGAAATTTATGGGAAAAATATGAAAATACTAAAATAGAAATAAATAAATAAAACCCAAAAGAATTGCAAAGGTTCTAATCCTAAAGAAATAAATAGAAAACTCCAACAATTAATAAAGAATTCCAGCAATCAATTAAGTCCACCCTAGCTTAATTATTCTGATCATTGATGCAAATATATCTTTAATTCATGCAAGCAAACCAGTTATAACCACCGAAGACGCTTCTGACGTGATCTTATTTCTCCTTTAATTATTCGGTAATTAGGAAGACGCTTCACTAATTACTACCCTAATCGACTGACAACCGTAAGAGACGCTCTATAGATTTAATGAGTCGACAGGATTAATTTCTAGAGAAACCCGATTCAAACCAATAAACTCTGACGCGGGATTATTGAATTAAGACTGCTTTTCCCTTGACCCTGATGTGTCAATTTACCACTAATCAAACCTAAACCACAATTACGGATGGCCGGTTCAATTGACTATATAATTAATTCTAACCCACTAAATATTGCGCACTACCTAATGGATTAAAACAATTAATGACGATAAACACGGAGAATCACAGATACAAGCATAAAATAAAGTATAAGAACAAATTAGATCTCACAAAATAATCTTGCTAGTGCTTCCCTAATCGTTGCTGGAATAAAAGAATTAGCTAAAACTCATACAAAAATAAATCAAACAAAATAAATAAATACGAGAAATAAAGAAAAAAAGAGAAACTTGAATAAAGTGCTGAAAGTCACGCCCCCAGGCTGCTATCCCTAAAAGTGTCGTCTGATATCTCAAGTTCATGCATGCCCCTTGTTTAAATAAGTTACCTCCTTAAATAAGATGAAACCCTAAACTAATATAAAAGGCAATAATTGGGCGCACAAGCCCAAAGGATGGTAACTTAAGTCAAACCATAAAATAAATTAATAACATTAGTTAAAGCCCATTTAAGGGAAAACAAAGGCTGCCCAATCTCTCTTCTCGCCACTTCAACAATAAATCAAGTCAGTTCGGACGCGTTGGGTGGTATGGGCATCCTTCTCAGCATGTTCGCACAGCTCTCTCTTTACAGCTTCACAACTTCAAAAAGTCTTCTGAAAAATCGAAGCTTTTATCCCAAACCTATCAAAAACCATTAAAATAATTCATTAGTTCCATAATTAACTCCAAAAGGTAATAATAAGCAGGAATTATGCATTAAAATCCACCAAAAGACACTCAAAAGCCACTATTTTTGTGCGGCTTGTAAAAGTAGACTAATTTTTTTCTTCGAACTTATAGAAATAGACCAATTACTTTAAATTTTGGTGTTCGTGGCCCATATTTGGCCCCAATTGTGCCATTTTAGGTCACATTAGGACCGGCCCTAAATGTGGCCTATAGACACCGAATTTGGCAAAGATGTGGGGCAAAATTGTCGAAATTTATAATAATTGGTCTGGTTCTAGAAGCTAAAATAAAAAATTAGCATATTTTTGGAAACCGTTCTATAATATTGGCCTTAAAAAAATTTAAACTCGAACTAATCCGTACGCTACCATTTTATAATAAGACACTATTAGTTGGCAACTCTATTTCACGTGCTCATTTGTTCAAACCCTCGCGGCTATAAATTACTAGTCTTGAAAAGTGATATCCAAATCACACAAAACTCAAAATAATCTTGAATTTGAGTTCTCAAATTTTAAGGCTATGACATCCATCAAAATCACATTATTTGCACTTCTATTTCTCACCATTTTTACATATTCTAAGGCAAAGCTAGGCCATCTCAAAGAGACCGAAATGACACTCTACTACAAAGATTTTTCCGGTGGCCCGAATGCGAACACGATCGAGATCCCGGGCCCGTCGAGCTTCCCCCTGAACTTCTCTAGGTTCGGAGCCATGTTCGTCTCGGACGACCCTATAACCGAAGGGATCGAGGAAGGCTCGGCCCCAATCGCAAGGGGCCGGGGCTTTTACGTCATAACGGACCTAGATAGGACCCATGGTCTGTGGCTAGCGTCGGTTGTGTTTATCAATGGCAAGTATAAAGGCAGCACATTGGAATTACAAGGCTCTTACTCGACGTTTGAGGGGGTGTCGGAGGTGGCGGTGGTGGGCGGCACCGGAAAATTCCGGCTAGCCCGCGGTTACGTAACGTACGAGACTCTTTCCTTTGATCCCGCGACCGGCTATGCAGTCTTCCAATCTAATATGACTGTGCTACATTATTAAACTCTTGTGCTGCAGTTGCATAATAAATAAATAAATGATCAGTCAATATGAATTTGATTATATACTTTAAATATATATGTGCAATATTCAGGGATGGCTTTCGCATTTGAATAAATTTATGTGGTTGTAAGACTAAGAATCATTGTATATATATATTAGTTATTCTCATTTTGCACGTCAACTTCAAAATCTATATTAAAATTATTCAATTATTAATTATTTCTCATTTTACTATCGCATCAATTTTCTAGCCAAACTTAGTGCTCAAATAGCCCTTAAAATAATGAGTCCAAAATTGCTGATTACTTAATCAACGGTCAACGGTTTGCAAAGATAGTAAAATGGGCAAGATATCATCATTTCAGATGGTTACTTCAGCGCTAACTTTGGCTGAAAAATTGGCGAGATAGCAAAAAAAAAAAAGAAAAAAAAATAATAGTTGAGTAATTTTAATACATATTTTAATGTTAGTGTTTAAAACGAGAATTCTTTGAAAATTTAGTAGTTTATATGCAATCTATTTATTATGACAACATAGTTTAATTAATAGCAGTTATTTTCACTACAAAAAAACGCGCGATTACCAACGACATTTGCCGTTGGTAATCGGGACACGGAGGCTGGAAAACACGTTACCGACGGCGAGCTGCTGCCGGTAAAGTCCTCGTCGGTAATGTGATTACTGGCGGCGATCGGACGCCGCCGACATTGTTGCCGTTGATCGGCGGAGAGTTGCTAGAGCATTGTTGCCGTTAATCAATCTAGTTTATACACAATAATAAGTATTAGTGATGAGTGATGAGTGAATCACTAATCAAATTAACATTCTTAAGTTATAATTATATAAGATTCTTTTGTCATTTCATGTCCCAAGTCAACTTATTGTGAGTATTAAATAATCGTGATGACATTTATTTGAATCCCAGAGTTGGTGTTTGATCCATCAAAGTGCAGTAAGTTGAGTATGGAACAAAAGAGGGAACTTGTGTATGACGGAAGTGCTGCACAGCTGGAGTCGCCTGGAGATATTGCAGGTCCTCTGTGCCGAGCTGGGAAAGGAAAGGTCGAAAATAATAGGAAATCTTCTAAAGATTGTATACGATAAGAAAGCTTTTGGATGGCGTGTTTGGTTTTTTTTATTCCATGTAGGTTTATGGGTGCATGGCTTTTGACAGGGAAAATTGGGGTATATTGAAACGGGTTTGACGGAAAATAAAAGAATTAGGTTTTAATTTTATTTTAATCTTAGTCAGTATTTTAATTTTTCACAACAATTAGTTACGTGGCAAAATATTCCACGTAAGCTTTAACTCATCACTCTGGTGGCTGGAGGGGACGAAATTGTAAAAACCCTAAGTTATTCGTGATTTTATTTGCAAAAACCCTAAGTTATAATTACAAGATTCTACTTAAGATTCTTGATTCCAAACTAGATTAGAGAAGAGTCTTATTTAGATTTTTCAATTGAAGAGTGATTAGTTGGGATTCTACTTATGATACTATGTATTTATTTTATTAAGAATTGTGATAAAATTTATTTATTTAAATAGATATAAAAAACCCAACAAATTCGGGAAAAAAAATAAACAAAAGAATAAAAAGAAAGAAATTAAAAAAAAATTGGAAAAAAAATATATATTACCGACGGCATTTGCCGTCGGTGAATAGCGGCGGTGGCAAATGCCACCGGTAATATTGGCCGGACGCCGGTGGTGCTATTGCCGGATGTCACCGGCGGCCCTGTCGCCGGTGGTTAGCAGCGGCCACACGCCGTCGGTAGCCTTCGGTAATAAATAAATATTATTAAATTAATTAATAATAAATATTATTCAAATTAGCGGCGGCAGCGGCGCCGCTAATTAGCAGCGGAGCTTACGCCGTCGGTAATTCGCCGGTAAAGGGCAAAAAACGGGTCGCCATTTTTGCCGCCGCCGTGCAGTCGGTAATTGCCGGCGGCTGCCGCCGCCGGTGCTAATTGTCGTCGCAAATTAGCGATTATGTTTATCAATTGAAGGCAATTTCACAAGTTAATCACGAACAGCAGAAGTTAACCCACTAACCCGTCTCAGCTCTCTCCCATCCTTCTTGATCACAATTCACAACAAGAAATGGATTTTAGAACTAAGTTGTATCACAAATTTAGTTTAGTAACCCTCATTTAACATTAACAAGAGTACTCAATTCACAACATTGCGTTCACACACAGTTCACATACACAAATTGCAATTGAGATTCAAATGATTCAATACCGAATAAAGCAAAAATTAAACTGTTGCAGAGCATTTGAAGGACTAAATCTACTATAATGCATGTAATTCAAGAAACCTAGAAAATGAAAACAGAAATGTACATAAACACTAGAAATCAACGCCACACATGAAGATCACCCGATCAAAAAGCAAGGAGATCAAGCTCCCAGTTTCTTGAATGAACACATGCACATCAAAATAAGTAAGATTACACACATTTGTAGTCAAATCCCACATCAAGAAACTTCCATTTTCACTAATTTTTGCATGAAAAAGCTCAATTGCAAAAGCCCACAGTAGCAAAACACTAAAAATTTTTGCATGAAAAAGCTCAATTGCAAAAGCCCACAGTAGCAAAACACTAAAATTGCATTCTAAGCAAAAGCTCTCATCTCGCTAAACACTTATGCCTATTATTGAGCCAATTCTAACACTACTAATCATTCTAACATAACTTTAATCATTGTACATTGAATCAGCCCTGATCGCCCTCTTCACATAGGTCTTCAACATTATCCACCACTTGGGGCGAATCATCATCATGATCTTTGTCCTCCTCTTTATCTTCCTGATCCTCATCCACCTCTTCCTCCTCCACTCCAATATCCTGTCATTGTTCTCCTCCTTCTCCTCATCCTTACTATATGATCTGTTATAATGAATTTGACATAAGTAATCAATAGAAAACTATGATTGAACACATATGTTATTCAAGGAACATTACCATTATTATACTCATTTCAACAGTCAACAGATAGAATAAAAATTAAGAAAATTAACTTAGAAACCAGAATCATACCCATCCATTGGTTTTGGATATCGTAGCGAAAATCTGGTCTCAACATAAGGCATGATCGTCATCTGTTCAGGATAATCATATATATCTAGTTCCTCCAACTTCTCTGTTTTGAAATCATAAACTACTAGTTGGTAGAGATGCTCACTAACTTGTTTTTCAAGAAACAAAATTTGACCTTCATTGAACAGTAGTAGCGGCCTCCTCACAACATTATAAAGATCAATATTACACCAAGGAACCCATGAGCTTTCTTTCCTTACCAGAAGCTCAAAAGTGGTAGAAAATCCAACATACTCGGGACCAAGTGGTGGAGGTCTCTCATAGCGAAAAACACCCAGCATGTCAGTAACTTTGATAAGATAATGCAAGAAATCCTCGTCCTGATTCTTCATTGGTAAATCAAAGGAGGAGAAACATTCATCCGTAAAATCGAATGATATAACACATATACATGATGTCCAATAACAAACCCCATCAACATGAATGCCAGTCATACAATCTGTAGGAATGAGATCATCATCCACAACGGGGCCCTCAATCTCCTTCCAAAAATGATTTTTCAGCGAAAATACCTCAACTACATGCTTCGAATCACGACCTGGGTTCTTTATACACCCGAAGTAACTATGATAGTAATGTCTTACAACCTTATAATCATCCAATATAGGGTCGTATCCAAATCCACTACCACAGAAAATTATCATAATAGGAGGGTGTGGGAACTTGGGCGGATCAAGGGGTTCGAAAGTTTTGGTCGCTGGATTGCAAATTATAATCCTACCCCCAAAGTTGTCAAAATACATCAACCCACCACAACTACTACCATCAATATTAGAATTTCTAGCGAAAGGAAGCATGATAGTTTCATGATTTTCACACACAGACCAGTCTTCCCCAGAAAGTAACGATAAGTAATTCCTATTACAACTAGCGGTGTGATAGCGTTTCAGAAAAAGGCCCTCCATACTGCAAAACAAGATTGAATAAGAATTTGTGACATGAAATCCTAAAAATCCACGACCTTCAAACGATCGTAAAAATTCGACACAAAAATAGGTGAACTCTTAATCTTGAAACAAACCCACCATCAAATTAAATGACACACAGCTGAAACAGAAAGGTACTTGCGTCAACAAAAAGGTACTCGCGTCGCCGATTAGCTGTGGCTCGCCGATATCCTCCCGTCGGCAACGAACTATCTTTGGGTGGGGAAGCTTTATCGATTTGAGAAGGGGGGAAAAGGGTTAGAACATTAGGGAATAGACTTTATGCGGAAAAGGGTTAGCACTTTCTTGCTCTTTCTTCTCCTTTTTATCTTCCATGGGCTTTGGATCAAAGAAATCTTCCTCACTCATTAAATTCATAGCATAAACATACTCCTTGGAATGTACTTCTTCTTGAGATGGAAGTTTTCCAAGATTTGCTTGCAACTTGTTCACTTGAGTGGTGAGCAGAGTGACCTGTGTGCCCATACTACCCAACGCAGCTTGCGTCTCTTGCTGAAAAGCTTGCTGACTTTGCACCAAATTGTTAACAATCTGGCTGCTCTGTGCCAGACTCTGAAGAATATCGCTCATACTGGGCTCTGGGCGGTCGGTATGGGCATACCGCCTAGCCTGCGGCTGTGCGCTGGTGAAAAATTCAGGCGAATGATTCCAGCTGAAATTTGGATGATTATCCTTCTGAATTTGAGCTCCAACCAGACCTCTAACTAAGGAAGTTAGAGCATCGAGTTTCTCATTCACACATACATCTTCTGCTCTGTTGACCGGCCTGTACCTATCATCATCCTTATCCTCATATTGTTGACCATTGGTGACCATATCAAAAATCAATTGTTTTGCTTCATCTAAGGTCTTGTTGGTCAAACTTCCTCCACAAGCAGCATCAACAATCCTCCTGTCAAAAGAAGACATACCACGATAAAAATAATTAATGAGCAACTGATAATCAGAAAATCCGTGGTTAGGACATCTATGACATAATTGTTGAAATCTCTCCCAATAATCAGACAAACACTCTTGTTGCCTTTGCTTGATGCTACTAATAGCTATTCTTAGATTTGCAGCCTTTGATTCTGAAAAGAATTTACGCAAGAACTGCTCCTCTAAGTCGTTCCAAGTTCTGATTGATCCAGGTGATAGATCAAACAACCAATCTCGAGCTCTACCCTGCAATGTATGAGGAAAAGTTAGTAATCTTACATGATCTTCAGGAAAACCTTGAGGGCGTAAAGTAGTGCAAACTAAATCAAATTCAGCAAGATGTTTATGTGCACTCTCTCCAAGCGAGTTGCTGAATTTTGGAAGAACTTGAATGAAGTCAGACTTGATTTCAGCATTTTGATTAATCGTGGGCAACACAATGCATAGCGGATGACTTCTCTTGCGGCGGCCCAACTCTCTTATCAACGGTGGTGGTGGCAGAATGTCATCACGGTCATCATCCCCATCTTCAGACATCTCAATTTCAGCTATAGATCAACATCAAACAAAAATAAATAAAATAAAAAAGCAAATCGAAATAATAGGAAAATTACTACTTAAAAATCGATCCCCGGCAACGGCGCCAAAATTTGGTGCGTCGTTTTACACCAAAAATATCCGGCGGTCAGCCGGTATGCCCACACTGCGCAGATAGCAGTAAGCAAGATCGTCTCCCAAGGGATCGATGAGAATTCTCCTAAAATTCAACCTGCAAAGAAACTCAACAAAAACGAAATTTATGGGAAAAATATGAAAATACTAAAATAGAAATAAATAAATAAAACCCAAAAGAATTGCAAAGGTTCTAATCCTAAAGAAATAAATAGAAAACTCCAACAATTAATAAAGAATTCCAGCAATCAATTAAGTCCACCCTAGCTTAATTATTCTGATCATTGATGCAAATATATCTTTAATTCATGCAAGCAAACCAGTTATAACCACCGAAGACGCTTCTGACGTGATCTTATTTCTCCTTTAATTATTCGGTAATTAGGAAGACGCTTCACTAATTACTACCCTAATCGACTGACAACCGTAAGAGACGCTCTATAGATTTAATGAGTCGACAGGATTAATTTCTAGAGAAACCCGATTCAAACCAATAAACTCTGACGCGGGATTATTGAATTAAGACTGCTTTTCCCTTGACCCTGATGTGTCAATTTACCACTAATCAAACCTAAACCACAATTACGGATGGCCGGTTCAATTGACTATATAATTAATTCTAACCCACTAAATATTGCGCACTACCTAATGGATTAAAACAATTAATGACGATAAACACGGAGAATCACAGATACAAGCATAAAATAAAGTATAAGAACAAATTAGATCTCACAAAATAATCTTGCTAGTGCTTCCCTAATCGTTGCTGGAATAAAAGAATTAGCTAAAACTCATACAAAAATAAATCAAACAAAATAAATAAATACGAGAAATAAAGAAAAAAAGAGAAACTTGAATAAAGTGCTGAAAGTCACGCCCCCAGGCTGCTATCCCTAAAAGTGTCGTCTGATATCTCAAGTTCATGCATGCCCCTTGTTTAAATAAGTTACCTCCTTAAATAAGATGAAACCCTAAACTAATATAAAAGGCAATAATTGGGCGCACAAGCCCAAAGGATGGTAACTTAAGTCAAACCATAAAATAAATTAATAACATTAGTTAAAGCCCATTTAAGGGAAAACAAAGGCTGCCCAATCTCTCTTCTCGCCACTTCAACAATAAATCAAGTCAGTTCGGACGCGTTGGGTGGTATGGGCATCCTTCTCAGCATGTTCGCACAGCTCTCTCTTTACAGCTTCACAACTTCAAAAAGTCTTCTGAAAAATCGAAGCTTTTATCCCAAACCTATCAAAAACCATTAAAATAATTCATTAGTTCCATAATTAACTCCAAAAGGTAATAATAAGCAGGAATTATGCATTAAAATCCACCAAAAGACACTCAAAAGCCACTATTTTTGTGCGGCTTGTAAAAGTAGACTAATTTTTTTCTTCGAACTTATAGAAATAGACCAATTACTTTAAATTTTGGTGTTCGTGGCCCATATTTGGCCCCAATTGTGCCATTTTAGGTCACATTAGGACCGGCCCTAAATGTGGCCTATAGACACCGAATTTGGCAAAGATGTGGGGCAAAATTGTCGAAATTTATAATAATTGGTCTGGTTCTAGAAGCTAAAATAAAAAATTAGCATATTTTTGGAAACCGTTCTATAATATTGGCCTTAAAAAAATTTAAACTCGAACTAATCCGTACGCTACCATTTTATAATAAGACACTATTAGTTGGCAACTCTATTTCACGTGCTCATTTGTTCAAACCCTCGCGGCTATAAATTACTAGTCTTGAAAAGTGATATCCAAATCACACAAAACTCAAAATAATCTTGAATTTGAGTTCTCAAATTTTAAGGCTATGACATCCATCAAAATCACATTATTTGCACTTCTATTTCTCACCATTTTTACATATTCTAAGGCAAAGCTAGGCCATCTCAAAGAGACCGAAATGACACTCTACTACAAAGATTTTTCCGGTGGCCCGAATGCGAACACGATCGAGATCCCGGGCCCGTCGAGCTTCCCCCTGAACTTCTCTAGGTTCGGAGCCATGTTCGTCTCGGACGACCCTATAACCGAAGGGATCGAGGAAGGCTCGGCCCCAATCGCAAGGGGCCGGGGCTTTTACGTCATAACGGACCTAGATAGGACCCATGGTCTGTGGCTAGCGTCGGTTGTGTTTATCAATGGCAAGTATAAAGGCAGCACATTGGAATTACAAGGCTCTTACTCGACGTTTGAGGGGGTGTCGGAGGTGGCGGTGGTGGGCGGCACCGGAAAATTCCGGCTAGCCCGCGGTTACGTAACGTACGAGACTCTTTCCTTTGATCCCGCGACCGGCTATGCAGTCTTCCAATCTAATATGACTGTGCTACATTATTAAACTCTTGTGCTGCAGTTGCATAATAAATAAATAAATGATCAGTCAATATGAATTTGATTATATACTTTAAATATATATGTGCAATATTCAGGGATGGCTTTCGCATTTGAATAAATTTATGTGGTTGTAAGACTAAGAATCATTGTATATATATATTAGTTATTCTCATTTTGCACGTCAACTTCAAAATCTATATTAAAATTATTCAATTATTAATTATTTCTCATTTTACTATCGCATCAATTTTCTAGCCAAACTTAGTGCTCAAATAGCCCTTAAAATAATGAGTCCAAAATTGCTGATTACTTAATCAACGGTCAACGGTTTGCAAAGATAGTAAAATGGGCAAGATATCATCATTTCAGATGGTTACTTCAGCGCTAACTTTGGCTGAAAAATTGGCGAGATAGCAAAAAAAAAAAAGAAAAAAAAATAATAGTTGAGTAATTTTAATACATATTTTAATGTTAGTGTTTAAAACGAGAATTCTTTGAAAATTTAGTAGTTTATATGCAATCTATTTATTATGACAACATAGTTTAATTAATAGCAGTTATTTTCACTACAAAAAAACGCGCGATTACCAACGACATTTGCCGTTGGTAATCGGGACACGGAGGCTGGAAAACACGTTACCGACGGCGAGCTGCTGCCGGTAAAGTCCTCGTCGGTAATGTGATTACTGGCGGCGATCGGACGCCGCCGACATTGTTGCCGTTGATCGGCGGAGAGTTGCTAGAGCATTGTTGCCGTTAATCAATCTAGTTTATACACAATAATAAGTATTAGTGATGAGTGATGAGTGAATCACTAATCAAATTAACATTCTTAAGTTATAATTATATAAGATTCTTTTGTCATTTCATGTCCCAAGTCAACTTATTGTGAGTATTAAATAATCGTGATGACATTTATTTGAATCCCAGAGTTGGTGTTTGATCCATCAAAGTGCAGTAAGTTGAGTATGGAACAAAAGAGGGAACTTGTGTATGACGGAAGTGCTGCACAGCTGGAGTCGCCTGGAGATATTGCAGGTCCTCTGTGCCGAGCTGGGAAAGGAAAGGTCGAAAATAATAGGAAATCTTCTAAAGATTGTATACGATAAGAAAGCTTTTGGATGGCGTGTTTGGTTTTTTTTATTCCATGTAGGTTTATGGGTGCATGGCTTTTGACAGGGAAAATTGGGGTATATTGAAACGGGTTTGACGGAAAATAAAAGAATTAGGTTTTAATTTTATTTTAATCTTAGTCAGTATTTTAATTTTTCACAACAATTAGTTACGTGGCAAAATATTCCACGTAAGCTTTAACTCATCACTCTGGTGGCTGGAGGGGACGAAATTGTAAAAACCCTAAGTTATTCGTGATTTTATTTGCAAAAACCCTAAGTTATAATTACAAGATTCTACTTAAGATTCTTGATTCCAAACTAGATTAGAGAAGAGTCTTATTTAGATTTTTCAATTGAAGAGTGATTAGTTGGGATTCTACTTATGATACTATGTATTTATTTTATTAAGAATTGTGATAAAATTTATTTATTTAAATAGATATAAAAAACCCAACAAATTCGGGAAAAAAAATAAACAAAAGAATAAAAAGAAAGAAATTAAAAAAAAATTGGAAAAAAAATATATATTACCGACGGCATTTGCCGTCGGTGAATAGCGGCGGTGGCAAATGCCACCGGTAATATTGGCCGGACGCCGGTGGTGCTATTGCCGGATGTCACCGGCGGCCCTGTCGCCGGTGGTTAGCAGCGGCCACACGCCGTCGGTAGCCTTCGGTAATAAATAAATATTATTAAATTAATTAATAATAAATATTATTCAAATTAGCGGCGGCAGCGGCGCCGCTAATTAGCAGCGGAGCTTACGCCGTCGGTAATTCGCCGGTAAAGGGCAAAAAACGGGTCGCCATTTTTGCCGCCGCCGTGCAGTCGGTAATTGCCGGCGGCTGCCGCCGCCGGTGCTAATTGTCGTCGCAAATTAGCGATTATGTTTATCAATTGAAGGCAATTTCACAAGTTAATCACGAACAGCAGAAGTTAACCCACTAACCCGTCTCAGCTCTCTCCCATCCTTCTTGATCACAATTCACAACAAGAAATGGATTTTAGAACTAAGTTGTATCACAAATTTAGTTTAGTAACCCTCATTTAACATTAACAAGAGTACTCAATTCACAACATTGCGTTCACACACAGTTCACATACACAAATTGCAATTGAGATTCAAATGATTCAATACCGAATAAAGCAAAAATTAAACTGTTGCAGAGCATTTGAAGGACTAAATCTACTATAATGCATGTAATTCAAGAAACCTAGAAAATGAAAACAGAAATGTACATAAACACTAGAAATCAACGCCACACATGAAGATCACCCGATCAAAAAGCAAGGAGATCAAGCTCCCAGTTTCTTGAATGAACACATGCACATCAAAATAAGTAAGATTACACACATTTGTAGTCAAATCCCACATCAAGAAACTTCCATTTTCACTAATTTTTGCATGAAAAAGCTCAATTGCAAAAGCCCACAGTAGCAAAACACTAAAAATTTTTGCATGAAAAAGCTCAATTGCAAAAGCCCACAGTAGCAAAACACTAAAATTGCATTCTAAGCAAAAGCTCTCATCTCGCTAAACACTTATGCCTATTATTGAGCCAATTCTAACACTACTAATCATTCTAACATAACTTTAATCATTGTACATTGAATCAGCCCTGATCGCCCTCTTCACATAGGTCTTCAACATTATCCACCACTTGGGGCGAATCATCATCATGATCTTTGTCCTCCTCTTTATCTTCCTGATCCTCATCCACCTCTTCCTCCTCCACTCCAATATCCTGTCATTGTTCTCCTCCTTCTCCTCATCCTTACTATATGATCTGTTATAATGAATTTGACATAAGTAATCAATAGAAAACTATGATTGAACACATATGTTATTCAAGGAACATTACCATTATTATACTCATTTCAACAGTCAACAGATAGAATAAAAATTAAGAAAATTAACTTAGAAACCAGAATCATACCCATCCATTGGTTTTGGATATCGTAGCGAAAATCTGGTCTCAACATAAGGCATGATCGTCATCTGTTCAGGATAATCATATATATCTAGTTCCTCCAACTTCTCTGTTTTGAAATCATAAACTACTAGTTGGTAGAGATGCTCACTAACTTGTTTTTCAAGAAACAAAATTTGACCTTCATTGAACAGTAGTAGCGGCCTCCTCACAACATTATAAAGATCAATATTACACCAAGGAACCCATGAGCTTTCTTTCCTTACCAGAAGCTCAAAAGTGGTAGAAAATCCAACATACTCGGGACCAAGTGGTGGAGGTCTCTCATAGCGAAAAACACCCAGCATGTCAGTAACTTTGATAAGATAATGCAAGAAATCCTCGTCCTGATTCTTCATTGGTAAATCAAAGGAGGAGAAACATTCATCCGTAAAATCGAATGATATAACACATATACATGATGTCCAATAACAAACCCCATCAACATGAATGCCAGTCATACAATCTGTAGGAATGAGATCATCATCCACAACGGGGCCCTCAATCTCCTTCCAAAAATGATTTTTCAGCGAAAATACCTCAACTACATGCTTCGAATCACGACCTGGGTTCTTTATACACCCGAAGTAACTATGATAGTAATGTCTTACAACCTTATAATCATCCAATATAGGGTCGTATCCAAATCCACTACCACAGAAAATTATCATAATAGGAGGGTGTGGGAACTTGGGCGGATCAAGGGGTTCGAAAGTTTTGGTCGCTGGATTGCAAATTATAATCCTACCCCCAAAGTTGTCAAAATACATCAACCCACCACAACTACTACCATCAATATTAGAATTTCTAGCGAAAGGAAGCATGATAGTTTCATGATTTTCACACACAGACCAGTCTTCCCCAGAAAGTAACGATAAGTAATTCCTATTACAACTAGCGGTGTGATAGCGTTTCAGAAAAAGGCCCTCCATACTGCAAAACAAGATTGAATAAGAATTTGTGACATGAAATCCTAAAAATCCACGACCTTCAAACGATCGTAAAAATTCGACACAAAAATAGGTGAACTCTTAATCTTGAAACAAACCCACCATCAAATTAAATGACACACAGCTGAAACAGAAAGGTACTCGCGTCAACAAAAAGGTACTCGCGTCGCCGATTAGCTGTGGCTCGCCGATATCCTCCCGTCGGCAACGAACTATCTTTGGGTGGGGAAGCTTTATCGATTTGAGAAGGGGGGAAAAGGGTTAGAACATTAGGGAATAGACTTTATGCGGAAAAGGAAATAGAATTTATATTTTGCTTCTTCTTTTTTTTTTTTTTTAATCTATATCTTTTCCAGTTAGAAAACATACTTTTTTTGTTATACAAAATTTGATAAACTTAATACTATCTAATTTAAAGCCTTAATGTATTATTATTATTATTATTATTAGAAATAAAATTCGAGAAATCATCTTATATAATTAGTTTTATTTTATCAACCATTTAAAAATTTATTTTGTTACTTAATAATAATCTCCATTTCTACTAATGCTCTAGTGGATAAATCCTTTGGATTAGGAACAACAAAAATTGTTTTCATTAAAGCTTCTACAAAATAAGATTAAAGTAGTCAATATTTCTCAAACTTAAATCCATCAAATTTTCAGCAGCATTCTTCATCTTTTCCACCAAAACTCTCAAATATCTCATGTTAAAATGCATCAAATATTTATGGGATGTATTAATGAAAATAGAAAAACAATGGCTCAAACTGCCAGAGATTTTTTCTGACAGATAGCAAAACATCCTAATCAGAATGTGATACAACAAAGTTTACAAATTTCAAACACTACATATATACAAAAGCCATGCTTTGCCACAATTACACTTTCTCAACCCTACTCAGAAAAGCTTGCACCTTCAATTTTTGAAGCAGCTGCTATATCAAGAAAGAAGAAACCACACCTTCAATTTCGAACTTCGGGCAGTCGTGGATCTCGGACACGCTGATCACATGGGTCTTGACGAGCTGCCGGATGACAAACTCGTAGTCCTCGGCGGCTTGTTCCGCGGTTATAGAGTCGTTGATCGAGTGCACGTGGCCGCAGGGGCGGAGCCAGGGGGGTGCCCGGGGGGCTGAAGCCCCCCCCCCCCAAATTTTGATTTTTTTTTATTTTTATTTTTTTATTTTTTATAATATGTCTAAAAATGTTGTTATTATTGTTATTATATTTGTATTTTAGTAAAAAAAATGTCTAAAATGTATTGAATGCCCCAAAAAAAAATTTAGTAAATGTTGAACTATATTATCTATGAAAATGTTATTATTATTATTATTATATTTGTATTTTAGTAAAAAATGCCTAAATGTATTGAATGCCCCCCAAAAAAAATTTAGTAAATGTTTTGAACTATATTATCTATGAAAATGTTGTTATTATTATTATTATTATATTTGTATTTTAGTAAAAAAATGTCTAAAATGTATTGAATGCCCCCAAAAAAAAATTTAGTAAATGTTTTGAACTATATTATCTATGAAAATGTTGTTATTATTATTATTATATTTGAATTTTAGTAAAAAAATGTCTAAAATGTATTGAATGCCCCCAAAAAAAAATTTAGTAAATGTTTTGAACTATATTATCTATGAAAATGTTGTTATTATTATTATTATTATATTTGAATTTTAGTAAAAAAATGTCTAAAATGTATTGAATGCCCCCAAAAAAAATTTTAGTAAATGTTTTGAACTATATTATCTATGAAAATGTTGTTATTATTATTATTATATTTGTATTTTAGTAAAAAATGTCTAAAATGTATTGAATGCCCCAAAAAAAATTTTAGTAAATGTTTTGAACTATATTATCTATGAAAATGTTGTTATTATTATTATTATATTTGTATTTTAGTAAAAAATGTCTAAAATGTATTGAATGCCCCAAAAAAATTTTTAGTAAATGTTTTGAACTATATTATCTATGAAAATGTTGTTATTATTATTATTATATTTGTATTTTAGTAAAAAATGTCTAAAATGTCTTGAATGCCCCAAAAAAAAAAATTCGGGGGCTACCGCCCCCGAACCCCCATAACAATTCAGCCCCCCCCCCCCCCAAAAAACATCCTGGCTCCGCCACTGCGTGGCCATGAACAATAGGCACCTGAAAACGACCAAGCACATCATTTAGACAAAACTCTAGAACTAAAACAATGGAGAAGCTAAAGCATAGGTTTCGAGACACTACAGAGGGAAAAATGGAGAATCATTATTGATCATTCTTAAAAAGAAAAGGATAGGAACTGGAATTTAGAATAATTATTCATCATTTAGATCCTCATTTTTCTCATAAAATTTTAACTCTTTATAATGAGTAGGATGATGTAGAAAAGGATAGGAACTGGAATTTAATACATTTTTCCTAGTTCTTATTTCTTATTTTGAGAGGTGCTCTCACGGTAGCCCTTCCCTATATATATATATATATAGGGGCGCGCTCCAGTGAGACCCCCTATTTTTTGTGTAACATGAGTACAATGAATAAGACATATAATACTAATGAACAAGACGTATATCTAATGAACAAGATGTATATACTGATGAACAATGCAGTATATACTAATGAATAACAAAATTTAAAATATTCTGCTCCCTCCAAGATTCGAACGCTGCGAAAAAAAATCTCCATATACAATATCAGCCATAGGATTGATGAAATAAACGCATAAGATCGTGCCCTAGATCTCACTAAAATTAGGGGGTCTCATTGGAGCGGCCTCCTATATATATATATATATATATATATATATATTTAACAATCTTAATAAGAGAGAACTTGGCTACTATTGTAAGGAATAGTACTGTAGAAAAAATAGTGCCCATGGTATTTTGGTAATTTTTGTTTCATTTGTGGGTTTTTTGCAAAAAGAAAAATATCTGTTTTATCTTAATTATCTCCCCTGCAGATTTTTTATTTTTCACTTTCTATGTTTACAGTTTCGCAACAAAAAAAGAAAGAGATTTCCTGTCGAATCTTTGCCCGGTGAAAGTGCAAAATCTGATGATAATCTAACAAAAAATCACACTAGACAAATCCATTACACCAACAAAACAAGGAGGTGAGTTTGATTTCTGCACCACCTGCTTTTTATCAATAATTTTTTAAAGAGCCCTAGAATTTTTACAAAAAACAGAGCTCAGCATAACACAATCAAATTAGAGTGTTGTGGCTGGGTTTCTTGCTTTGTTGTTTGCTTTGAGGGTGCCGATCGGGAACAGAGAGTCGTGGCTGAGTTTTAGCTGACTTGTGGCTCAGTTCTTGTGTCGTTGTCTGCATTGAGAGTATTGGCCGCTGTCGGCGTCGGCATCAGTTTTAGCTGAGTTGTGGCTCAGTTTCTTGTGTCGTTGTCTGCGTTGAGAGTACTGGCCGGCGTCGGCATCGGCATCAGTAGCAACTTTCTTAGCTGCTCATAGTTGGGCTGAGGTGAGAAGAGTTGGGTCGACAATGGGGAACGACAGTGAGGTCTACGAGAGAACAAGCTGTATTTTCTGGTTATTCATTGCAAAATAAAAAAAAATGGGAAGAAGAAGAAGAAGAGGGATTTGGGGTTGAGATTTACTCTTTATTGCAAATGTGAAGTAAAGAGAGAGATGAAAGTGTGACAGAGAGTAGCGAGAGTGAGAGAAAGAGTTAGAGGGTAGAGAGAGGAAATTGTGGGTGCAAGTGTGCATAAGAGAGAAACGCATATGGAGTATATTAATTGTGTGGATTTTGACTAGGGCTCTATTTTTAATTGAAAATAATAATGTATGGTTGGGCTTGCTCATGAGTGCAGGTGATGGTAATGAAGTATGATTGGAGGAATGGGCCTAGAGTTTTAATTTAAACTTATTTTAATTGATTAATTGAATTTAACTGATTTAATATAATTATGTATAGTCAGTATTAATTGTTCTATTCTATATGTAAGTTAGGTTACTTTTATTTTATTTTATTTTGAGGCCTCTACATATATTGATATTTCACTAATCTTGTAGTATATTATTGTCACTGATTGAAGATATAATGCAACAACTTCAAAATATGAAATATATAAAAAAGAGCAATTTTATGAGATGCTTTGGTTTAGCTTTATTTTTTTTACGATGCCATATATTTAGAATAACATTATGATTTTCAGACAATTCTTTCAAACTAATTTGAATTTCGGTTTATTTTTGTTGTGTCTTATTTGAAAATTAAAATTTAAATACAGTAAATAAGTAGGATTTTGATTAAACTTTTACATTCATTTTTTGTCATGGACTAATTTTTATATAGAATAGTATTAATATGATTTATTTTGTTTTTCTCGTGTGTGTAATTTAAATATTCATTCTAATTTTTTTCTTCTAAATTATTCTCAGTCACATGCTCGTTCATTGACATTCACTTCTTCAAGAGTAGTGAGTATTGTCTGGCACTTGAGTAAGTCTCCACAACATGGATTTTCTCTCTTATGTGTTCAAATCCCTGTAAATTAAAATGTATTAGTTTTCAGTCTCAATGTTAAAAAGTATATATAAACAACTTGAGCTTGCCTATGAAACATCATTTTTTTCCAACACACCCACATATTATGTACTAATGCACCATCATAAATATAGAACTATAGTTCTTGAGAATTAAATGTATACTATCAAGACCTCATCATTAAATAAGGAGTACGATAGCTGATTCCTATTAGGTGACTTGCTCATATATTTTGTTTGGTTTTTTGTTTTCTTATGATCTCCAACATTTTTTTACTTTCTAATTTTGTGTTTTTTCTCCCTTTGTGTTTCTACTCCAAGAAAGCTATTCCGCCTCTCCAAATTCAACGGTGTGCTTGCTTTTGTTTTATTTTTTATTTGTGTTGTGATCTTTCTCTTCATGTGTTTTGGCTCTTTCATTATATTTAAAAGTCATGTCGCAATGTTTCTTCGTTATTGTTATTGTTTTGAAGTTTAGAGAATGAGGTTCATTATTCTAAGGCTAGGAGCAGATTGGGTTATTGCCTTTAGCCTGTAGGTTTTTTAAGGATTCGTTGCTTTGTGTTATACAGAATTATTATTTTCGGTTTCTGGTTTTCGACGGGCGCCCTCAGGGTCCACTTGTCTTTGCTCCCATTGATTTCTTTGCTGGAACACTTTCATTCGTTTGTTGCTGTTTCGGTGAGTCGCTGCCCTACTTTGATCTCATAATAGTATTTTCGAGTTTCATTTTCTTTTCATATGTTATTATATCACTAGCTAAATTACTGACTTTTTATGTGTCAGGACTTTGACCGCATTTTTCAGATATTTTATGATGGCAAAAAGATGTGTGCTTTCAACGGAAGGTTACTTACTGATGAGCTTTATGTGTTTTTATTTTATTTTATTTTTTAACTCATTTGTATCACTTGCACACTTACCTTTAATTATTTCGTGTTTTTGTTTTAAAGTATGGTGTATGGGAATTTTAATTATTATATAATGCATGTTGCTAGCTGTGTAGTCACACCTACTATTTACTTTCCAATTCTTTGTTGCTTTTATTTGTTTTGATGAAAATTTTATATTATTTTTGTGTTTAGATGGCTCAAATAGCCTGTGACAACTTCAAGACGCTTATTTTTTAGTTTACCTCCTCTGTCTGCAACTGATATGGCTATGCCAATTATCTTTGGCCCCGAGTGTTCACATGCTCTAACTACTCAGTCGAGAAGTTTGCGAGGTGCATAATATTTGTTGAATTGTGTCTAGATTTGCACAATTTAATTTAACATTATGCGGGATCGCTTTGCAAGTAATGCTGATATTACTTTTTTTTATTAACTATGGTTTGTAATTTTCAGATAAGACTTTGAAAAACAGAAAGAGGCGTGTTCTCATTGTTGACACCGGTGGGAGTGTTCCAATCTCACAAGTGTCAGGTTATGATTTCTCTTGCTTTTGTTTTAAATTTCTTTAGAGCTTTTAATAATTTAGCATATATTTGAAAAACTGCTTTCTTTTATATTAACAATCGTTTTGTTTTCATTTGCTCGGCTCTTCTTCTAAAAATGGTTAAGTTTTCCTTAGCCCAACAAATGTGATCCCTAATTCCATATTGTCAAAAGGTATTGTTATAATTAATTTTATTTAGTGTTATTGTTTACTTACTTATCTTGACTATGTTACTACTCTTGCATTTTGATGGTTCGCAGGCAGCTTGCGCCGGTTGGGTTCCGATGTGACGCAACTGCCTTTGTCTAATAATGTTAGTGTTTCATGGTCTAAACGTTTATGTAAAGCTTGTTATGGACAGAGGCGCTCAAAAGGTATGTGTTTATGTCTGTTGATTACCTTATTAATTTATTAACAGTTGCACATTTGTTTAAGCTGGCTTGGTAAGTTAATGAGCATCCCTTACATTTAAGCTGTTGTTGTGAGTTTTTCTTACCTTTAAAAGGTGACATATATTAATTTTTTTTGTTATTTTTAGGGCCACACTCTTGATGCTCTGATATTCCATGATAATTAGGTTCAAACATGTGCTTCAAGAGGGTAATGTTTACATGGTGAAAGGAGCCTATGTTTTTTATCCAAAGCAATACAGGAATCCAATTGTGACATGTAATCACCAATAGACATTCAGGAAAGATACTTTGGTGAATGAAGAACCAAATGATTCGATACCTGCTGGTGGACTAAGTTTTAGAACAACTCCAAGTTGAGAGTTCCACAAATTCCTCTCAACAAAGACATTGATGAGTTAAGCTAAGCAACTTAATCATTGAAGAATTGCGAATGATATTTCTATATTTATTTTAGCAATATTTTGTGTAAGTTTAGGAAAAGAATTATTGTACTTATTATATTTTAGAATGAGATTATTTTAGTGTGACTTAAATGTTAATTAATCATTTTCTTCTCTTACTTAGATACTGCTTATGTCATTATTGGTACCCATGAACCTCGGGAAGTCACAGTTAAAGGACATGGTAAAGTCATTTGTGAGTATACTGCTATTCATACAGAGTATGTTAGATACACGATGAGTTTATGTTTTTCTATTTCGTTACATATGTTTAGTTTAGTTTATAATAACATATTTCATGGAAATGTAGGCTGGAAACGTTTGTGGTGACATTTTGGGAATATTTTGTATCCGATGAGATCTATGCTAAATTGGAACCTATTTCAAATAGGACACTGTTTTTGTTGTTGAATTTTTCAGTTGTGTCATGTTACGGTAAGCATGATTTTATGTGGTGAGATAAATTATACATACATAAATTGTTAGGCACAATCGATGATGGTTTGTCTTTAATGTTCAAGATTGAGTCTGACCAACAATACTTTAGTCAATTGTCTTGGATGGCTCTAAGAATGAAATGCTAATTGAACTAGAGAGATGGTATTGTATAATCTGTATAGCAATTAAGAATCTTATCATGTAAATATTTTTGTTCCTAACTTTGTAATACCCCGTTTCCTCGAGCTAAGTTTAGAATAATTTTGAACTTAGATTTAAGATGATTCACGCCGGATAAAGAAAATGAATTTATTTTAATTCCAACAAAAATGATTTACAAAAGCATTTGTAAATTTAGTTATTAAATTTATATGCATTGCATATTTATTTAATTTAGCATTCAAGCATTTTTTCACGAGCTTTTAATTAGCAAACCCTGAAGTATTATTACAGTTTCGACAATTTTATCCTGAGTGATTTAAATTGTCCAATCAATATCTCATCTCACACTACACCCTACACCTCCTTCCAGCCACCCTACACCATACCTTGTCTTTTCAAAATCAGCTTTAAGCTTTAAGTCATGTCTTTAGGTATGCAGTCCAAGTCCAACCCCCACGCTAAATTAAAACACTCAAGGCCATTTCTTGGCACTTCTTTACAATTTTCAGCAGCTCCCAACTCTCTCCAAGCGTTATGCTAACTACACATGTAAGTTTGAGTTTTTGAACTTGAGATTACTCCATTTCTTTCATGTTTCATCCTGCAAGTATTGATAATAAATCAATATCTGTAGTTATTCTACTAGCTCCATTCACCAAGTTCAGTAGCAGTAAATCCAGCAGCTGCACCCTTCAAATTCAGCAACCTCAAACCAAAAACTCCTAAAGGTTTCATCTTTTGAACTCTGCTTATTCCATTTCACAAACATGAACAGTACATGAAGTTTTACAGCTACCCAACAGATTTTCACGAGCATACATGCATTCACAAACAAGTTTTATACAAGTGTAGATATGTATAAATGATCTATATATATATGTACATCAGAGCATGTTTTATAAAAGAAGAAAGAAAGAGTCTTGGGCCTTGTTTCTTGCTGTGTCGAGATTTAGGTGAGTGAGTGATTGGTTGACTGAGCGAGAGGCGTCGGCAGCGGCGGCGGCCTTCATGGTTGCTGGCCGGACCGATTCAGAGAGAGAGACCTAAGGAGAGAGTCGACGGCGGGCGGCCCTGCTGCTGCTTGTCGCCGAAAGTTTCAGAGAGGGAGTGGTGTGCTGACGGTGGGGGCGTGGCGCCACTGACCGTGGCTGCCGGATCTGTGAACAGGGAAAGTTCGAGAGAGAAAAGGGAGAGTTGGGCTGGGTGTTGCTGAGGGTGTCGACGACGGTGGCTCGACTGCTGTTGCCGGAAGGCCGAGAGAGAGGCGGAGGGAGGCAGCGGCGGTACCTATCGCCGTTGCCAAGGAAGGAGGCGGGTATGGTTGCGAGGTCGATTTCGCCGATGAGAAGAAAGGGAGGGGAAATCGACGGGTGGCTAGGTCAGAGGGAGATGAGACCGGTGGCCCTTCGCCGGAGGCGAAGCCGCGGCGGCGGGACTGATGGCTGAGAGAGGAAGGGGGCGAATTTTGAGCAGTTGAGAGAGAGAGATGACTGATGAGTGTGTGTTGTGTGCGTGACTGATGGGGGAGGAAAAGGGGGGGGGGTGGAGGTGTTGGGCTAGGTTTGGGCTTGGGGTGTTGGGCTTGAGTGTGGGCCGATTTATTTCAATTACTTGGGCCAATGTTTTTGTTTTAAATTTTCAGCTGGGCCTTATTTGAAGTATATTATTGGGTCAGTTTTTTTTTTTTTTTTTTAACTTTGGGCTGTCTTGATTAATTAAATTAATTGGGCTGCCCTATTTTAATTAATTGAACTATTAATTAGTTTAATTGATTATTTTCAAAGACTAGTTTTCATAATAATACTCCCTCCGTCCATGATTCAGTGCCCTGTTTGGCCTTTAAAAAGTGTCCACAATTGAATGCCCTGTTTTGCTTTTTGTACCCTTTTACTCTCCTACTTTTTCTATATTTACTACCCTTTGCCACTAATGGACCCACCTTCAAACACCTTTTTCACTTTTATATTCTATATTTACTACACTTTATCACTTTATCACTTTAATCAACTACCTTTATCACTTTAGTCAACTATCCTTATATTTCACCACAACACCTTTTTCAGCTTTCTTAAGCTCCGTGCCCACACCCAAATGGGGCACTGAATTGTGGACGGAGGGAGTATTAAATTATTATTATGTGCATATTTTGAGTAAATTACTTATTATATGCTAAGCATGACATGAAATTGCATTTAATTTGCAATAAAAGTATTTATGATTTAATTGGTTTTATTTATAATTCCAATTATTAAAGAAAGACGAGTAAGAATATTGTTGGTGTTCTTAACTCAAGAGAATTGTTTTCAATTATTTATTCATTAAATTTTTGAAAACCCGGCTAAGTGAATCATAGAATGTTAAGTACTTCACCATGACTTAAGATTAGATTCAAGGAGACCTATTAAGAATAGATTTCTTGTAGGCTTTAAGCATCAGGAGGATTAGCACTGCTATTCCGATTCAGAGATAAGGTTAAACGACAGGCTTTGCCTATACAGGTGGGCTTATTTTCCAAATGTATGATTGAGCTAATGAGCTTAAATATTCGTGAAATATAAACTGTTTATCCAATAAAATATTTTTGTGCACTCTACCATGTTTAAGGCTCGTACAGTTAATCAATTGAGGTTCTCTTATGACCTAATACGTTGTTTGAGAATTGTGTACACTTGTTAGCTGACTCGGTGGTTGATCTCCATCGGGCACTAACCAGAGGCGTTATAAGGGTGCTCGACGGGATGTGTTCCGGAGCATAGTTATGATAGGCCTGTCTGGATTAATTTCCGAGGTTTATTTTACTTGGCTGGGTTACACCCTCAGTTCAAGTCAGCGGGAGACAGAGATCCGTCGGTGGCTAGAGGTCCGGGATCACAGCGAGTAACAGAATGGAGTGTGCAAACGCGCGAAAATAATTAAGTATTATATGAAATGTTTTAACATGAATAGAAGTTATTTTCTCTTTAAAAACCTTCTATGACATGTCAGTAAGATTGGATGAACTGTTCTTCAGATTATGAAATGCTTTAAAAGTTGCAGCCCACTAAGTACATTAGTACTTAGCCCAAAAATACTTTCAAATGTTTTCAGGTTAATAGCTGGTGATGACGGGGTAGAGCTGAGGCTAGAGTTCAACTCCTTATTTTGACTTCCGCTGTAGAACTAGCCAGTATCTATCTTTTGTTGAGCCTAAACTATTGACACTCAAGTATTTCACTCTATAAATGTTGGTTATCTGAAGCATGACACTAAACTTGTGATCCTGAAGTTGTTATGTTCGTTGATTGATTCGTATCACTTGAATACTTGTCTTTCTTCATCCAAAGGGGCTAAGCCCGATTGTTATCCCTTTTATTCGGATTTCACAAGGATTTTCCCCTTGTTCATTTAAATGATGAGTTGTACCCCAATTATAGTTATTGTTTCAAGAATTGGGGTGTGACAGAATGGTATCAGAGCATAAGTTTTCTTTCATGTCTCTGATTACCAAAAGCTTCTAATGTTGAGTCTAGATTAGTACCTCTAGACTTCTAAGAAAGTTGTTGAACCTCAGCTCGCCGTCACACTGCCGCAAGAAAAAGGTACGATTTCAAAGTTTCAAAGTTATTAAATGTTTTAGAGTTTTCAAGAAGTGCGCGCTTCAGTAAATAATGCTATGTGAATTGCTTACCGCTTTCCATATGCTATAAGTTATGAATTGCTAATCGCTTTCATATTGTTATTTTGAGTCTCCGACTCATATAACCAGCTAAGTATCGTGTTTGGGACAACCCGAGCCCTTAACGATAAGATAAGCAAGTATCGTGTTTGGGACAACCCGAGCCCTTAACGATAAGATGAGTTAAAGTCGTGTTTAGGACTATCGAGCCTTTCACGAATACCAGATGTATGGTCGAGTTAGATTCTTTGAATCTTTCCGGCAATAGAAAAGCTTCATGTGACATTTAATGTCCACATATTTCAGGTTTCAAAGAGAATGAATGAATGAAGGAATGAATGAATGAATGAAGGTTTATGTTATCGTTTTAGGTTCACTGCCTATACGATCAGAATGATGGTTCCTCTTACAACTGTTTGAGTACCACCCAAGAATACCTTGGGAATGTTAGTCGTGATAGCTCCGCTTGATCGATTTAAGTAAGGACTGGTAAGATAGAAACGTTTAACATAGATATGTTATAACGTAGAAGCAATGAGATGAGATTAAGGATTCACTTAAGTATTCCACCAAGATAGATCAGTTTCCAAATAGAATTAGCCTTTCACATGGTTACACTATAGAAGCAATATACCTTGGGTATATCTATGTATGTATACATGTATGCATGCATGCGGAATGAGTCTCACATTTGTGTTGATTTCGTCCGTTAATCAGAATGGAAGATGCGCCGAGAGGACGCGGTAGGGGACGAGGACGTGGTCGCGGACGCGGCAGGGGATTCATCCCTGAACAGCCTATCCCTCAAGTAGCACCGGAGCGTACTGCTGAGGAAAAGTTTCGTAAGGAAAAACCTCCAACGTTTGATGGTCTGGGCGATCCCACGGACGCCGAGAAATGGGTTAGAGCAGTAGAGCGAATTTTCAGCTACATCCGTTGCGATGACGAAGACAAAGTGACTTGCGCGACTTACCAACTGGTAGACGAAGCCGACTTCTGGTGGGAATCGGTGAGGCGCACAATGACTGAGGAACAGTGGGAAAATTTCACATGGGAAGATTTTAAGACTGAGTTGTATGAGAAGTACATACCAGGCTGCTATAGACAGAAGAAACAGAACGAGTTCTGGAACTTGAAGCAAAGGGCTGGAACAGTGACTGAGTACGACAGGGCTTTCAACCAGCTGTCACGATATGCTCCACTATTAGTGGACACTGATGAGAAACGCGCCGAGAAATTTAGAAACGGACTGCGCCACGAGATATCAATCTCCCTAGCAAGCCAGGGAGGTCTCACTTACGCACAAACGTTGAGCAGGGCTCTCACCATTGAGTCATTGCTACCAAAGGAAAAAGGAAAAGCTCCGGGACAGTCTGGATTCATACCACCTCAAGATGGTGGTAAAGGAAAAAGAAAGTGGAATGAGGGAACTGGAGGAAACCCCGAAAATGGAAATGGGAAGAAACCATGGGCTGCTAACCAAAATCAAAATCAACGTCAAAACCAACAGCCGAATGCAGTGGTTCGACCACCTTGCCCAAAATGTCAAAGGCATCATTCAGGGGAATGCTTGAAAGGATTGAATATCTGCTACAGTTGCGGGGAAACTGGGCATTATGCTTCAGCATGTCCGAAGAAGAACGGAGGGGCACCTCAACCGCAAAACCCTGGGAATCAGCAGCGCCAAAATCAAGGTCCTGGAGGACAACGTGGACAGCCACAGAACGCTAGGGCCTATGCCCTTAACCAAAACCAAGCAGCAGGAAACCAAGGAAAACTGGCAGGTATGACAAATGTTTTCGACGTGCCGATTATAGCTTTGTTTGATACTGGAGCGTCCCACTCTTTCATTTTTACATGCTGCTTGTAAGAGATTAGAACTGACTCCACAATTGGCTGAGATAAGTTTAGAGGTTAGCACCCCTGGTGGTGGAAGATTGGCTGCTAAGGACATTATCTCGAACTTAGAGCTGAACATAGGCGCTGAAACGTTTAAGGCAGATTTGTATATCATCGCTATGATAGAATTTGACGTAATCCTAGGGATTGAACAAGCTCACGATAAAGAATAGACGACCTGTTTGATCAGTTGAAAGGAGCCGGTGTATTTTCCCAGATTGATCTAAGATCTGGTTACCATCAACTCAAGATGAAAAGAGAAGACATTCCAAAGACAACATTTCGAATGCGTTACGGACATTACGAGTTCACAGTGATGCCCTTTTGATTTAACGAATGCCCCAGCAGTTTTCATGGACCTGATGAACAGAGTTTTCCATCAGTACCTCGATAGTTTTATCTTAGTGTTTATCGACGACATCCTCGTATACTCTAAGACCGAAGAACAACATGAAGAGCACTTACACATCGTACTCAAAACCCTGCGCAATGAGAGATGGTTTACCAAATTCAGCAAGTGCGAGTTTTGGTTGAAGGAAGTGATGTTCCTCGGTCACGTAGTGTCGACTGAAGGAATCAAAGTAGACCCCGCCAAGGTCGAAGCAGTCAAGGAATGGAAGGCACCATCAAATGTCAATGAGGTTAGAAGTTTCCTCGGTCTAGCAGGTTATTACGGAAGATTCATCGAAGGATTCTCGAAATTGGTCAGGCCAATGACTCAGCTTTTGAGAAAAATGACTAAATACGTTTGGTCTGAAGCATGCGAACAAAGTTTTAAGGAACTCAAGACTAGACTGACTACTGCACCAGTGTTAGCAATACCAGAAGAGAATGAAGGATTCGTGGTGTATACTGATGCCTCGAAACAAGGATTGGGTTGCGTGTTGATGCAAAATCAGAAAGTGATAGCATACGCGTCTCGTCAATTGAAGCCCCATGAGCTTAACTACCCAACAGAAGGAGCTGATTCGTGACTTCGCCTCACTCATCTTAGAGATTGTTTATCCCCCAAATTCAGTATCGGGTTGCGTAGCTGCACTGACAGCTAAACCTGATTTGAGAGAAAGAATTGTGCAAGCACAAAGAGAAGATTGGTTCTTGGAGAAGATGCGTCTCGCTGCAAGAACGAATGAAACGAAAGGATTCACTGAAGCAAAGGATAACGCACTTATGGTTGGTGAAAGATTGTGTGTGCCACACAAAGAAGAATTAAAGCACGAGATTATGAGCGAGGCTCATGATACCCCTTACACTGCACATCCAGGCAGCACAAAGATGTACCAGGATTTGAAGAAAAATTTCTGGTGGAAAGGAATGAAAAGAGACATAGCGTCATAGTGGACCGATTATCAAAGTCAGCGCACTTTCTGCCAATTCAAATGACATTTGGATTGGAGAAACTTGCAAAGTTATTTGTCAAAGAGATAGTACGCCTTCACGGTGTACCTGTATCTATCACGACAGATCGTGACACCAGATTCACATCTTGTTTCTGGAAAAGTTTACAAGAAGCAATGGGCACTCAGCTAAATTTCCGCACAGCGTACCACCCCCAGACTGACGGACAGTCAGAAAGAACGATTCAGATCCTAGAAGTTATGCTGCGAACGATTGTCGCAGACAAAGGTGGAAGTTGGGAGGATTTGTTACCTCTTGTAGAATTTTCTTATAACAATAGTTATCAAGCAACAATTGGAATGGCTCCATATGAGGCTTTGTATGGCTGAAAATGTCGATCACTACTTTATTGGGATGACGTAGGTGAAAGAAAGCTGTTAGGTCCTGAACTGGTCCAACAGATGGTTGAGAAGGTTGACCACATCAAGCAAAGAATCAAAGAAGCTCAGGATAGATAAAAGTCTTACGCCGATAAACGCCGATCGGAGTTAGAATTCAATGTTAGGGATCGAGTTTTCCTTAAAGTTCCTCCCTCAAAAGGGTGTTATATGTTTCAGAAAGAGGGGCAAGTTACGACCCCGTTATATAGGACATTTTGAGATCCTAGATAAGCTAGGCCTTTGTAGCCTATAAGTTGGCTCTGCCACCAAGCATTGTGGATGTATACAATACGTATTGCATCTCGCAATTAAGAAAGCATGTCATTAAGCAAGGTAAAGTAGTCCTAGCCAGGACCAAAGTGATGAAGAGAAATCAGTCCAGATACTTGATCGCAAGGTTCAAGTTTTACGAGACAATAATTTTGTTCTCGTCATGAAGTGGGACCATCACAGGATGGAAAAGGCCACAAAAGAAATGAATGAAACGAACGACTAGTATCCCGAGTTAGATTATCAAGGTATGTAATTTCGGGGACGAAATTTTTTTTTAAGGAGGGAGGGATGTAATACCCCGTTTCCTCGAGCTAAGTTTAGAATAATTTTGAACTTAGATTTAAGATGATTCACGCCGGATAAAGAAAATGAATTTATTTTAATTCCAACAAAAATGATTTACAAAAGCATTTGTAAATTTAGTTATTAAATTTATATGCATTGCATATTTATTTAATTTAGCATTCAAGCATTTTTTCACGAGCTTTTAATTAGCAAACCCTGAAGTATTATTACAGTTTCGACAATTTTATCCTGAGGGATTTAAATTGTCCAATCAATATCTCATCTCACACTACACCCTACACCTCCTTCCAGCCACCCTACACCATACCTTGTCTTTTCAAAATCAGCTTTAAGCTTTAAGTCATATCTTTAGGTATGCAGTCCAAGTCCAACCCCCACTCTAAATTAAAACACTCAAGGCCATTTCTTGGCACTTCTTTACAATTTTCAGCAGCTCCCAACTCTCTCCAAGCGTTATGTTAACTACACATGTAAGTTTGAGTTTTTGAACTTGAGATTACTCCATTTCTTTCATGTTTCATCCTGCAAGTATTGATAATAAATCAATATCTGTAGTTATTTTACTAGCTCCATTCACCAAGTTCAGTAGCAGTAAATCCAGCAGCTGCACCCTTCAAATTCAGCAACCTCAAACCAAAAACTCCTAAAGGTTTCATCTTTTGAACTCTGCTTATTCCATTTCACAAACATGAACAGTACATGAAGTTTTACAGCTACCCAACAGATTTTCACGAGCATACATGCATTCACAAACAAGTTTTATACAAGTGTAGATATGTATAAATGATCTATATATATATGTACATCAGAGCATGTTTTATAAAAGAAGAAAGAAAGAGTCTTGGGCCTTGTTTCTTGCTGTGTCGAGATTTAGGTGAGTGAGTGATTGGTTGACTGAGCGAGAGGCGTCGGCAGCGGCGGCGGCCTTCATGGTTGCTGGCCGGACCGATTCAGAGAGAGAGACCTAAGGAGAGAGTCGACGGCGGGCGGCCCTGCTGCTGCTTGTCGCCGAAAGTTTCAGAGAGGGAGTGGTGTGCTGACGGTGGAGGCGTGGCGCCACTGACCGTGGCTGCCGGATCTGTGAACAGGGAAAGTTCGAGAGAGAAAAGGGAGAGTTGGGCTGGGTGCTGCTGAGGGTGTCGGCGACGGTGGCTCGACTGCTGTTGCCGGAAGGCCGAGAGAGAGGCGGAGGGAGGCAGCGGCGGTACCTATCGCCGTTGCCAAGGAAGGAGGCGGGTATGGTTGCGAGGTCGATTTTGCCGATGAGAAGAAAGGGAGGGGAAATCGACGGGTGGCTAGGTCAGAGGGAGATGAGACCGGTGGCCATTCGCCGGAGGCGAAGCCGCGGCGGCGGGACTGATGGCTGAGAGAGGAAGGGGGCGAATTTTGAGCAGTTGAGAGAGAGAGATGACTGATGAGTGTGTGTTGTGTGCGTGACTGATGGGGGAGGAAAAGGGGGGGGGGAGTGGAGGTGTTGGGCTAGGTTTGGGCTTGGGGTGTTGGGCTTGAGTGTGGGCCGATTTATTTCAATTACTTGGGCCAATGTTTTTGTTTTAAATTTTCAGCTGGGCCTTATTTGAAGTATATTATTGGGTCAGTTTTATTTTTTTTTTAACTTTGGGCTGTCTTGATTAATTAAATTAATTGGGCTGCCCTATTTTAATTAATTGAACTATTAATTAGTTTAATTGATTATTTTCAAAGACTAGTTTTCATAATAATATTAAATTATTATTATGTGCATATTTTGAGTAAATTACTTATTATATGCTAAGCATGACATGAAATTGCATTTAATTTGCAATAAAAGTATTTATGATTTAATTGGTTTTATTTATAATTCCAATTATTAAAGAAAGACGAGTAAGAATATTGTTGGTGTTCTTAACTCAAGAGAATTGTTTTTCAATTATTTATTCATTAAATTTTTGAAAACCCGGCTAAGTGAATCATAGAATGTTAAGTACTTCACCATGACTTAAGATTAGATTCAAGGAGACCTATTAAGAATAGATTTCTTGTAGGCTTTAAGCATCAGGAGGATTAGCACTGCTATTCCGATTCAGAGATAAGGTTAAACGACAGGCTTTGCCTATACAGGTGGGCTTATTTTCCAAATGTATGATTGAGCTAATGAGCTTAAATATTCGTGAAATATAAACTGTTTATCCAATAAAATATTTTTGTGCACTCTACCATGTTTAAGGCTCGTACAGTTAATCAATTGAGGTTCTCTTATGACCTAATACGTTGTTTGAGAATTGTGTACACTTGTTGGCTGACTCGGTGGGTTGATCTCCATCGGGCACTAACCAGAGGCGTTATAAGGGTGCTCGACGGGATGTGTTCCGGAGCATAGTTATGATAGGCCTGTCTGGATTAATTTCCGAGGTTTATTTTACTTGGCTGGGTTACACCCTCAGTTCAAGTCAGCGGGAGACAGAGATCCGTCGGTGGCTAGAGGTCCGGGATCACAGCGAGTAACAGAATGGAGTGTGCAAACGCGCGAAAATAATTAAGTATTATATGAAATGTTTTAACATGAATAGAAGTTATTTTCTCTTTAAAAACCTTCTATGACATGTCAGTAAGATTGGATGAACTGTTCTTCAGATTATGAAATGCTTTAAAAGTTGCAGCCCACTAAGTACATTAGTACTTAGCCCAAAAATACTTTCAAATGTTTTCAGGTTAATAGCTGGTGATGACGGGGCAGAGCTGAGGCTAGAGTTCAACTCCTTATTTTGACTTCCGCTGTAGAACTAGCCAGTATCTATCTTTTGTTGAGCCTAAACTATTGACACTCAAGTATTTCACTCTATAAATGTTGGTTATCTGAAGCATGACACTAAACTTGTGATCCTGAAGTTGTTATGTTCGTTGATTGATTCGTATCACTTGAATACTTGTCTTTCTTCATCCAAAGGGGCTAAGCCCGATTGTTATCCCTTTTATTCGGATTTCACAAGGATTTTCCCCTTGTTCATTTAAATGATGAGTTGTACCCTAGTTATAGTTATTGTTTCAAGAATTGGGGTGTGACAAACTTGCTTATAATTATCATAACAGGAAACAAGAGAATGAAGTACATGTTAGTATAAACCGGTGGTTTTTTGAAAAGAAATTGTTGCGCTCACCCAAGCAACCTTTGCAGATTACTAAAGTGGAACAAATGTTGCACAAGAAAGAGGTGAGTTACTCTATATTGTACTTGCATTGTCACCAAAATTTGGGAATTTATGTTCTAAAAATCTAGGTTAGACATGTGTATTTGATTTTTTACATATATAATAACAAAAGTTTATGTGATGAAAAAATGCACGAGCCCAACAAGAAATTTTCTAGATTTAACTTTCATATTTTATTCATCTAAGAAATCGGGTTCAATTCATATACTATATCAGGTAACATTGGGAAAATCAAAAGAAGATTTGTTAGCAAAAGAAAAAAAAGTTGTGCACTTAGATCTTTCTAAAGATTCAGGTCTTCAATTATTATTATAAGATTTAGTGCATTTTGCTAAAGATTTTCATGATATGTTTTCCACCAGAAAATTATAATCATGGCTTAGTGAAAGTAAAGATTCTTTTGATCACTTTGAATGGATGTTGGTGAAACTTTTAATATTCTTTTCCATGAGTAGTGAGTTTTTAACTTTTTATTGCAATGGAGAAATTGTATAACTAATATAAGAATAATGATTGATCTAACAATATTTATATTGGTTTTGTAATGTTAGATGATGTTGATACACATGAGAATTTTGATGATGCACATTTGGATATGCCTCTACCACGTAATAGTTAGACATGATAGATAGTATTTTGAATCTTCTAGAATTTATTAATCGAGCAAATGATGAATAATATTGTGTCATTGTTAGAAATTTCAAAAATAAAAAAGAAAGCTAAAAACATTAGCATGAGGTCATAAAGTCTGGTGAACATGAAGATCAAAGATCCTCAGGCATGCACATCTAAACATTCTAATTTTAAATTGATATCGCCTATGTTAATCTATTCATGTTTTGAACTACCACTTGTTACTATTGTGTAATTACCATGAAATATGAACCAGTACACATGTGTACCAGTTACTTGCTTAGCTCCAACAACTTATAAAACATATACAAATATAATTAAGCAACTTTATTTGTAGATGAATTTCTGGAGAGAGCAACTGATTGCAAACTTGTTGAAGATTCTCATATGGAGTCACATCTACCTTTGGCAGGTAATTATTCAACCAATTAGATAAATTTTCGTTTTTAATATTCTTCGTTGTGAACAATATTAACTCAATCATTTAGGCACACTATAGTAGGAGAAATAGGACCTTATGGCAAAAACATCAAAGAAGACTAAAATAACTCAAGCTAAGGACAAACATATAGCTAAGGGTACAAACTATTGTCATTATATAGACACTTAATCTTTGAAGTGTTCTTGTATGATTGATGGGAGTTTCTGTGCAACATTATTAGCAAAGAAGGCAAAAAAAAAAAAAAAAATGAAGTCTAATATCTTAAAAGACAAGATACAAAGCATATCTGATTCATCCCACCAACTTACTGAAGTGGTTGTCGAGCATAATAAAGGTTAGTATTCTACATGAGGCAACGCTGTTAATAGTTCTAAATCAAACCATCAACGATATAGGATATTATGCAAATACATTGTGTTTGTCATTAACTAATTTTATTAATATTATCATCAACTTTTAGGCAAAAGAGTCCCACAAACACCAACACTCAAGTCAAGGAGTGGCTGAACAATCAAGCGAAGAACATTGGGCTAATGAAGTGAAAGATTTTATGAGACTTTGAAACAACTTGTGTATGTACTTTGTACAATTCTCTAGCTATGACTTTCTACTAGAATTTTGAGGTTACCTTTTGCATGTACATTGTATATGCCTCGATGCAGTTTTTGGTTTAATGCGATATGTTATAACACGTAATGTGTGAAAGGATACTTAAATGGTTTTTATATAAATTGTATTGTGTAGATTGCTGCTCCTAACTGTACAAATCAAATACTCTTAACTGTATTACAATTGTGACCTACAAGTCATACTATAATATGTTACACTTAAAAATGATTTGACCAACGCCAGTTATTAGTCCCATAATTCACGGAGCAATTATAGAAAAACCGCATCTTACGCGGTGCAGAATTTCTAGTATATATATAGGGGCGCGCTCCAGTGAGACCCCCTATTTTTCGTGTAACATGAGTACAATGAATAAGACATATAATACTAATGAACAAAATGTATATCTAATGAACAAGATGTATATACTGATGAAAAATAAAATTTAAAAAATTCGTGATGAATAAGACATATATACTGATGATGAACAGGGCCGTATATACTGATGAACAATGCAGTTGGTGGACGTCGCCAACCACCAAAATAATTCCTGCGGAATTACCAAAATAAATTAATACAATGGCAAGCAGGGTCGATCCCACAGAGAGCAGTTAAAATTCATTCAAATCCCTAAATCTATAAAAACGGTGATGCCACCACGCCTTAAATTTAAAAGGAGTTAATTAAACTAAGAATGCAGAATTAAATCAAATAAAATACGCTTGAAGTAAATATATGAAAAGGATAATTCGGCTCAAATAAATCCACTCTAATTCAACTCTGATCCTCGACGCAATAATTAATCAATCCCTATCAACCAACCAGTTATAGGATACCGTGAAACGCAACGGACGTACCCCAATCCCTACTTACTGTGTCGATAAACAGCTGGAGACGCCAGACCTGCTTATTTCCCTTATTAAAATATAACCTAGCTGGAGACGCCAGACCTAGATTTAATATTCTAATAGCATTAAGATGAAGGAACCCAATTTATATCAATTATCCTAGAGACGCTAGTAATAATTAATATACCAATTAATTCCCCCTACGAACACGGTAGTTGTATCACTAATTAGTCCAATTCCAACAATTACGGATTGGCAGGAACTAATTGACTGTAATCCAATTTAATCTAAGTTGATCAGGCTTAAATAAAATCAGAATTATCTTGGAACCTAGGAATTAATCGGAATCAATAGGAATCAATTTTAAACCAATTAGGTCTCACAGATCATTAAATTAGAGTTTCATTATTCTCGCCGAATTAAAAGAATTAGCTACTCATGCTTAAAATAAAAACAATCAAATAAATAAAATTAAACATAAATAGAATAAACGAAAGCTGACAAATAAATCGCAATAAATTAAAGTAACCCCTTGGATCAATCCACGAAACTCGTCTGCTCCAAGGTTGATTCCAGCCACCAATTCTCGAAAATAAAGTTGTCACGACCGAACCTAATTAAGGATAATTAAGCCGGGAAACCGTGACTAATGGAGGGATATTAGAAGCGGGGTAGAAAGGGGATAATTAAACAAAGAAGAATCACATTTCATCATTTAACAAAAGGAATATTTATAATATAACGAAGTTTTAGTCGTATAGATTCAAATAACTAATAAGTTCGGATAACTCCGACTTATCCAAAATAGTATACAACTTCTGAGTACGCAGCGGAATAAGGTTCTGATTACATGTATGAAGACATGTAACCCTAGAGTTCATTAATACATAATAAGACAAAAGAGTCCCGCTCGTCACTTCATCACCATCGGCAGCTGCTCAACCTGCACATTTAGAAATATATGCAGGGCTGAGTACAAAAGTACTCAGTGGGCACATATGCCTACTATGAAATATAACATGCTTCGTAAAGTTGTAAATTGTCATGCCATCATAAACAGTACAGCAAGGGAGTTTTTCGCTAAAAAGGCCCAAGCTTACTAAATTCATTTGTGATTCTTAAAGTTCGTCTGCAGACTAAGTTCTCTTGTAATCTATCATATCTGGAACTGTGTGCCGGAGAGGTGGCCACCTCTCACGGACACTTGACCGGCCAACCCGCTAGATGACTCACGGTCACTGGTGTACACTAGCCCTGACAGGATAGCTATCAACTGCTCAGGACCCGAATTCGATTTCATAATAACTGGCAAAGCCACATCAGATAGATATCATACCAAACATTGAAATATTTATGGCAAGACAACAGTTGAAATAATTTTCAGTTCAAAGATTTTGCAATGAAATAACTGTTCAAACATAACATTAAACTCATTTGATATATATGAAAGTAACCCACCTGATAGAAATTTTCTGTGGTACAGTAGCTCCTTGACTGATTATTAATCTCGTGTTTGACCTTTATTACGAGAATATAAATAAGATACTGCTCGAATAAAATCCTCAATTAATGAGAATGCGTAATTTAACTATGCATGACTCATATTCCGATAATTATTATTCTGAGATAATAATCTGGGAAATTCTATTATAAATCCTAATTGTCGAAATAAAATAATTTAAATAAGGCTCGTCACATGAGGTCGGATAGATTATCATAATCAATCCGTTCTCATCGGGTGTTCTAATCCGTCAATTAAATAAACCCCGTTCCTCGTAGTCAATAGAAAATAAATACTTCAACTTATTCGCTTTATAATCTCATAATTAATCGGGCTTAATAAATAAGAACAAGTAATGTTATAAAATTAAAAAAAAATAAAATAAAATAAAAAGGCTCAACATAAGGCACATAAGAATCACAATCAAACATCATCAAAACATGCTCTGCTTTTACACTGACTCAACTTCAAAATTTAATCTGTTCTGACTCCGACATCTCCTGGACTCGAGACTCATACCGAAAGAAAGATCTTCGAGTCTAGTTTCATATAAAAAAAAATAGAGTCGAAAACTCCAAGTGGTTTGAGAGATATGACGTTTTTACCACGATCTACCATGTTCGGCAGTTTTGAACAATCGAAAACTTGTATTTTTGAAAAATAGTAAACGTTGTCAAACTGGGCTCAACTTTGGTGGATATCTAAATAACACAATAAGTTTAATACCATAAAAATTTGGAAAGCTAGATCACCCAGGAAGCTACTGAAATAAATGACTCTTTTCTCTGTTCTCTGAAATTCTCAGTAGTAATGTGCAGTTTAGGTTTTGCATTTTAAAGAAGTATCATACGAAGTTGGAATGGCTTGAAATTTTACCAGGGTACTCAAGACTCATGTAGGGACTTGCTATAAAATTTTCAAAGCTGTTAGACATCGACAAACCGTCGATCACAGTAGGTCAGTAGGCCTACGAAATTCATATTTATAAGTCCTTAAAAATAATTTATATAAATCAAGAAATAATAGTTTAATCCCAAAAATATCCATTAAAAGTCCATCCTAATTTAAATAAAGAACGGACCTCATTTAAAATAAATAGTCCCAAACTTGTTACGCACATATACTAAATCTTTCACGAAACATCCTTTAAAATAAACTTTGATACATAGAAAATAATTCAACAACTTGAGCTCTTAAGGGGTTGTTTTACAACAGACACCAAATCTACCTCGGATCTCCAAATGAGGCTCCAAAAGACATTCTGGAAACTAGACATTTCAATGATCATTCTCCAATTTGAATCGAATGAAAAACAATTCAAACGAGCAAGATATGCCCTCTCAAAGATGGGTATTTAACAAGCAAAAATCTGTAAATTTCATATTTCCAGATTACAACCAAGTCAGTGGGCTTTCTTTAAAAATTCATATCTCCCTTTACAAAACTCCACTGGGAACCCCAAAGGTCAATCTGGAAACTAGGGAGAGATCATAACACTCTCCAGTTGGATTTACTCTAAGAACCTTCATGGTTTAGAAGATATGACTATCTAAAGTTCAGTGCACAAAAAGAGTTCAAGTTTGGCAGATTCAGAAGATAAATCGGAAAAACCACTTTAAGCTTCACCAAAAATTCTAAACCTGAACAAGTAAGTTCCCAACATGTCAGTGAATATTCATTAGAAAGATAGGCTTGAGAATCAAATATTTAAGTCTGCCTTTTCCACCTCAAAGTCGTAGGTTTGTAAAATCTACTGGATGGTACATGGAATAAGAACTAGATTTCAAGAATTTATACCGGTTGTTTCCCTTACTCAAAAATGGTGAGGCCGATGTCAAAAGAAAGATACGGGAGTCTAGAGTGACATATTCAAGTTTCAAAGGTTTTCACCGATTGAAACTTTACTTATGATCTCCCAAAGATTGTTTACCAAAAATGTATTCCAGATGGGCAGTGATGTTTACAAATTCATAAATAAATCATGCGAGCTCTAAATATTCTGAAATTTTACCAAAATATAGAAAATGTATCAAAGATGATACACAATTAATTTGAGAATTTTTGGGAACCGTTTGGATGATATGCAACTGAATTCAAAATAAAGAAGCTTAGTATATACCTCTTCAAGTTACAATTTGAAGTTGGAGGAAACTCTCTCTCCCTTTCTCAACTTCTTCTACACGTTTTGGTGAGGGAAGAAAAGACTTGATGGCTGGAACAATATGTGTTGTTGCATAATTGAGTTGGTGGTGAAAGTGGTGGGGAAAATGGTGGTGAAAGTCAAAAAGTAGATTTAGTGGTAAAATGGAGTGGGGAACAAAATTAATGGAAAGAAAAAGAGAAGAAAAAGAAAGGAAAAAAAATGTAGAGGAGAATTATTGATGTATTTTCTCTGTCTTGGTGATTCTGTAACTGTAAGATGGATCGTGTGCTCGTATATGCTTGATACTGTTTATTTAAATAAATCTCGTATTTCGACATGTGATTTCTCGCTTAAATCGATAAATTATAAAATGAATCTAAATTAAATCCGTAGATTTAATTCGTTTGTTGTTCTAATATTTAAATTAAATCCGCAGATTTAATTAACTCACGAGTCAGAAATAAATCACGACTTGAATAAAGATAAAATCTAATTTCATCTTGCTTAAATAAATAACGTGACTTTGCTAAGTCAGTTATAACTCTCAAATAATATCATTAACTGCTTTAACAATATAAATTCAGGATCATAAGCTGAATTCATATTAGGATAAAAACCGTTTTCATTCACTGATGAACAAAAATAAACACTCATTACTAGATTTAAAATATATAAAAGAGCGGGTCACTACATACTACCCCTCTTAACAAAAATTTCGTCCCGAAATTTGCATATTTCTTCTAAAACAGTTCGGGGTATTTCTCCTTCATTTTGTCTTCAAGCTCCCACGTGGCTTCCTCTTGTCCGTGGTGTCTCCATAAGACTTTCACTGATGTGATTGCCTTATTCCTGAGTTGTTGTACTTTTCGATCTAGAATGGCCTCTGGTCTTTCTTCATAGCTCAAGTCTGGACAAAGGATCATCTCTTCTTGGTGGATTATGTGCTTTGGATCGAAAACGTATTTCCTGAGTTGTGATACGTGGAAAACATTGTGAACGTTTCCAAAGCTTGGCGGTAACGCCAACCTATAGGCTACTGGGCCTATTCTCTCCAAAATCTCATAAGGTCCTACGAATCGGGGCCTAAGTTTTCCCTTGACACCAAACCTAGTTATCCCCTTGGTAGGAGATACCTTTAGGAAGACCTTGTCTCCTATTTCAAAACATAACTCAGTTCGACGTGCATCAGCGTAAGATTTCTGTCTATCTTGTGCCTCTTTTATTCGCCCTCTGATCTGGCGGACTATCTCAACCATCTCATTGACCATGTCTGGTCCTAAAACTTTTCTCTCACCCACTTCATCCCAATAAAGCGGTGATCTACATTTTCTTCCATATAATGCCTCATATGGTGCCATATCGATAGTTGCCTGGTAACTGTTATTATAGGCAAATTCAATCAACGGCAGCACTGCTTCCCAACTTCCACCTCTGTCTAACACCACTGTTCTCAACATATCTTCAAGGGTCTGAATTGTCCTTTCAGACTGCCCATCTGTCTGCGGGTGGAAGGCGGTGCTGAAATTTAGCCTCGTGCCTAACTCCTTCTGTAAGCTCATCCAAAATCTAGATGTGAACTTCGAGTCTCGATCTGATGTGATTGACACGGGTACACCGTGTAAGCGTACAATCTCTCGAACATACAACTGAGCTAGCTTGTCTGACCCGTGTGTGATCGGTATTGGTATAAAATGAGCACATTTTGTGAGTCGATCCACTATTACCCAAATGGCAGTGTTTCCTCTCTTTGTTTTGGGCAAACTGGTCACAAAATCCATTGCGATGTGCTCCCACTTCCATTCTGGAATTTCCAACGATTGTAGTTTTCCATATGGCCTTTGGTGTAAGGCCTTCACCTGTTGGCATGCCAGGCATTTCTCCACAAATGACGCTATGTCTCTCTTCATGCCTTCCCACTAAAAGTGTTTCTTTAGGTCCTGATACATCTTAGTACTCCCTGGGTGGGCAGTATAAGGGTATCGTGAGCCTCACTCATGATTTTATCCTTAAGCTCATCATCATGGGGGATGCATATCCTTCCCTCAAAAAGGATAGCATTATCTGATGCTTCTTGATAATTCTTGACGCCTCCTTTCCTTACTGTTTCCCGTAGTTTTTCCATCTTCCCGTCTTTTCTTTGTGCTTCTACGATCGTCTTCCTCAAGTTAGGTACCGTTGCTACAACGCTTGCTATCGTCCCTGGAGGTTTAACCACTTCTATGCTCATTTTGCTAAATTTCCTTATGAGCACCGTCTCTCGAGTGATGAGAGCTTCCAATTTAGATTGAGTCTTACGACTCAATGCATCAGCCACTACGTTGGCCTTGCCTGGGTGGTAGTTAATACCACAGTCATAATCTTTCACTAGTTCGAGCCATCTCCTTTGTCTCATATTAAGGTCCTTTTGCTCGAAAAAGTATTTCAGACTTTTGTGGTCTGTGAATATTTCACACCTAACTCCATATAGGTGGTGTCTCCAAATCTTCAGCGCATGCACCACTGCAGCTAACTCCAGATCATGAGTCGGGTAATTCAGTTCATGTGGCCTAAGCTATCGTGACGCATATGCTATCACTCTTCCTTCTTGCATCAGCACGCAACCAAGTCCATTTTTGGACTCGTCTGTGTAGATCACGTATTCCTTATCAGCTGTTGGGACGGCTAACACTGGTGCCGTAGTCAACTTTTCCTTGAGTTCTTGGAAGCTCTTCTCGCACTCCTCTGTCCAAGAAAATTTTATTCCCTTCCTGAGTAGTTGCGTCATTGGCCTTGCAATTTTGGAAAATCCTTCCATAAACCTCCGATAGTAACCTGCCAATCCTAAGAAACTTCTTATCTCATTAGGGTTAGTAGGCGATCTCCATTCACGCACCGCTTGCACTTTTTCAGGGTCCACTTTAATCCCTTCTGATGATACAATATGTCCTAAAAACGTGACTTCGTTGAGCCAAAACTCGCACTTGCTGAATTTGGCATAAAGGCGCTACGTCCTCAACGTTTCTAGAACAATTCTCAGATGTTCCTCATGGTCTTTCTCATTCTTCGAGTATATCAGGATGTCATCTATGAATACCAAGACAAATTTGTCTAAGTACGGATGGAACACTCGATTCATGAGGTCCATGAACACGGCTGGCGCATTAGTTAGCCCGAATGGCACAACTACAAATTCATAGTGGCCATACCTAGTTCGAAATGCCGTCTTAGGTACGTCTTCTGGTCGAATCTTCAGCTGGTGATAACCAGACCGCAAATCAATCTTCGAGAACACGCTTACTCCCTTGAGCTGGTCGAAAAGGTCATCTATCCTTGGTAAAGGATATTTGTTCTTCAGTGTCACTTTGTTCAGTTCCCTATAGTCTATGCACATTCGCAATGTGCCATCCTTTTTCTTCACGAAAAGTACGGGTGTACCCCAAGGTGATACACTTGGCCTAATGAATCCAAGTTCCAAAAGTTCTTGCAGTTGTATCTTGAGTTCTTCCAACTCTTTAGGAGCCATCCGGTACGGTGCCTTCGAAATGGGAGCTGCCCCGGGCTCCAAATCAATGGTAAACTCAATTGGTCTGTCCGGCGGTGGCCCTGGCAGAATCTCTGGAAATACATCTGAAAAGTCCCGTACAATTGCTACATCTTCTATGCTCCTTTCAGTTCCCAGTTCTCCGTGCAAGTATACGAGGTAAGCTGGGTATCCCTTATTCATCATTTTTGTTACTTGCAGAGCGGAGATGATCATCTTTCTTCTCCCCATGCTAATTCCGTGGAAATGTGACGGCTCCCTTCCTGGGGATCGGAATGATATTCGTCTTTCATTACATAGGATGGTGGCATAGTTCTCGGCTAGCCAGTCCATTCCTAGGATTATGTCCACATCTCCCATCGGTATAACATACGAGTTGTTCACTACAAGCTTGAGTGACCCTATGTTCAGTTCTAGGTTCAAGCACACATGATCTACTGTCGTCATCCCTCCTATAGGTGATGATATACTCAACTCCTGGTCAGCTCTTTCCATTTTAAGTTTTAAGGTGTCGACACATGTACTTGAAATGAAAGTATGCGATGCGCCCGTATCAAATAGAAGTACAACAGGAGTATTGAGTAGCATGCCCATACCTGCCAGGTTTCCCTGGTTGTTCTCGGGCTGCTTCTGCCTTATAGCCTAGGCTCTAGCATGACGAGACTTTTCATGTTGTTTCTGTTGTCGCTGCTGTTGTTGGCGGGCCTGTTGCTGATACGGTTGTTGAGGTTGTGGTTGGTACTGTAGCTGTTGGTGTTGCTGTGGCTGCTGATACTGTGGTTGCTGCCTTGGGTATTGTTGGGGCAAAGCTTGGATTGCTTGCAGATGTGGAGCCTGGATAGGTGGGTTTGGCCTTAAACTCGTTCCATGTTGCTTATTCGGGCACCGATTTGCATAGTGCCCCTTCTGGTTGCAGATATAGCAACTATCACTGCCGGCCTTACAAATTCCCATATGACTTTTGTTACATTTGGGACAATGTGGGGCTCTTTGTTGGTTATTTCCCATCTGTTTCGGTGCGCCCTGGCTTCCATAACCTTGTGACTGGAAGACCCGTCCCTGCCATGGCCTCTTCTCGCCTTGGTTCGGGTTACTGTTGTCCCATCTCCTCTTTCCTTTGAAATTCTGATTATGATTTTGATCATGTGGAGGTGCTGGCGCAGGTATAATTGCAAGTCTTTCTCCTGGCATGGCTGCCTCAATGTCTAACGCTCGGCTGAGCGACTCAGTGTAAGACAATCCTCCGTGGCTTGCCAAAGCCATCCTAATCTCGTGCCTCAGACCGGCACAAAACTTTTCAGCCATCTTCTCATCTGTGTCAACTTGTTCCGGCGTATATCTAGACATATCGCAGAACATCCTGTCGTATTGAGTTACCGACATCTTTCCTTGTTTCAGATTGTAAAATTCAGCCTCCTTTTTCTTGCGGTAGCTCTTGGGTATATACTTGTCATATATACCGGCTTTGAATTGTTCCCAAGTCAGGTTTTCTAACTGCTCTGCTGTCATCGTTTTCATCCTTGCTTCCCACCAGAAATCAGCTGACCCAGTCAACTGAAAGGACATACAAGTCAGGCGTTCTTGGTCGGTGCAACGCAGGAAGTTGAAAATGCGTTCAATAGCGCGAACCCAAGTCTCAGCTTCTGCCGGGTCTCCTGTCCCGTTGAAGGTAGGTGGGTTCTGTCGCAAGAATAATTCCTCAATCCGCCGTTCTGGCTGAACAGGTGGTTGAACTAATTCAGGTTCTGGCCCTGCTTCTGGGCCTCTCTCATCATTACGGGGAATCCTTCCCCCTCCTCTCGGACGCCCTCGTCTTGGTGGCATTCTAATGAGTAAAAACACAAGTTATCAGCGCATTAAAATGCAATAAGGACATACTATCGTTTCTATAGTTACTCCTTAACTCATCGAGTTCTGCTCCTGCTAAAACTTAAGCGAACATATAAATAAAACATAGCGGTTCGACTTGCCGCGAAAGACTGATAGGGTCGCTACATAGACATGGGAAATTAGTATCAATGAGGACTATTTCATCAACATTTGAATCTAAATATGGTGATCTATTCAAGCATTATACATGATGAACTGGCTATCTTGCAAATTCATCATGAAAGATCTCAATTCCAAAATGCCCTATTAACCAGCGTTTCCGTACTAATACTAGTCAAAATAACTAAGCCAACATAGGGGCATACAAAAGCATCGAAATGATCATCGTTTTCGAAATACACAAATAAGGTCCTACTAAATGCACAAGAGATTGTCTGTATGCATTACGTGCTTGACCCTTGGGTTGAAGCATATGTGTTTGACTGATTTAATCAGATAAGTATCTGTTTGTCCTTGGGTCACAGAAAATCTACCAACAACTAGTAGATCGCAATGATTCAAATAACAAATGGCAATTAGGCAAAGTGTTTCAATAATTTGCCAAACAATTGAAAATGAATAACCATAGGGTAGAAATGAATTGACTGAAAGGTCGCAACGAAATGACCTAATAGTCTGAACCCGTTTGGCTTTTCAGATGAAGGTTTAAAATATATAGGTTTAAAGACCCATATATGACGACTACTGAGATTTTGGCCATGTGGACTGGCCAGGTCCGACACAACTACTTCTCAGTCATTCGGAAATACTTTTCCGAACTTGGCAATTCTTGTTCCTTGGCTGCAAAAGGTATATTTGGTCTAAAATCACCACTTTCTTCTTAATATCTTGAACATGTCCTTGAGAATATTCTAGAGCTTCTCAAACTTGGAGTCTGCCTCCTAGTTTAATGCAATCCTTAAACATTTTCTATAGGCGAAATAAGGTAGGCTCGACCTTACTCAATAATGTTCCTCTATATGATCTTAATGTAGTACTTCTAGTACTTAGTGTTCCTTCACATAGCGCTTGAAATGCAACCATATAATTTGAAGCACTCTTCCGTGTTATTGCAAAAGACCTTCTGAATCATCACGCATTCAATAAGGAAATAGCTTTTGCTCATCTGAGTACCTTTATAGGGTATGTGTCCCCATGTGTAATTCTAAGTCATGGAATGACCTTAGTCAATGCTTGCATTCTGGCTACTAAACTGAATGTTTGGTCTAAAATGTTCTAACTGGGGAATGTCTCTGATCGACTAAGGTATGCATACTTAACCTGCTTAGTCTCTCATCATAATCTCAATCTCTTAACTTTAACATCGAACCATTGTCGATATTTCTAGCTCTTGTTAAACTCCAAACCATCTTCAGGAACTCCTCCCGTCTTACGCACTTGTATAGATTTTTCTAGTCAATCATAATGGTTGGTAACTTCTAGTTACCCATGGCACCTATCCTCCTTTCGATTTGTAGCAGGTGATCGTAATCAATAGAGATTCTTAGTCATGTCCTTATCCATTGCGATAGGTACTATAAGTAGAATGGTTCCGAATATCTGAAACTATAAGCTGATAGTTTTAATCGCGATGCTATAACATCATACACAAAGTGTTATAACTGCATGTGAGTCTGACTATGAAGTTCGAACATAAATCATGAAGGTTCTCTTCATGCCATAACTGGTGATAATCGAGAGTTAGTAATGAGTCTTAGCTCATTATGCGATAGCTAACTGATTACATAAGTCACACTCGTCGCTACGAGCAATGACTAACGTGATCTATCATCAAATAAGGCAATAGTCGATTCGGTGTTCTGTCACGCGTGAACAACCTGAATGAAGAACTATGCCTGCTTCAGTGATTCGTGCGTGGCACTCTGCTTGCACTGCTTTCATTGGATTCTCTTCCTCTTTCTTAGCTCTTCACCATGGCTATAGTGAAATATAACTGAGTTTCTAGCTTCTATTGTTCTGCTCGTAACAGTGATCATGCATTCTTAACGCATCTAAGTTCATTGAGATATCTAATCAATCAATAAAGCATAAAACTTGAATGTAAGCATCAGTACATTCATATAAAACGTGAACTTCTCAATGTTTTAAAATCATTACCACCTTCTTTCTTGCTGAGCATGACGATGTGATGAAGTGATGAGCTTTGGCTGACTGACTCATATATACTAGTGATCATACTAGAAAAATGGGCTAACTCTAGGGTTCAGAGCAAATGAACTGCTCTGATACCACTCTGTCACGACCGAACCTAATTAAGGATAATTAAGCCGGGAAACCGTGACTAATGGAGGGATATTAGAAGCGGGGTAGAAAGGGGATAATTAAACAAAGAAGAATCACATTTCATCATTTAACAAAAGGAATATTTATAATATAACGAAGTTTTAGTCGTATAGATTCAAATAACTAATAAGTTCGGATAACTCCGACTTATCCAAAATAGTATACAACTTCTGAGTACGCAGCGGAATAAGGTTCTGATTACATGTATGAAGACATGTAACCCTAGAGTTCATTAATACATAATAAGACAAAAGAGTCCCGCTCGTCACTTCATCACCATCGGCAGCTGCTCAACCTGCACATTTAGAAATATATGCAGGGCTGAGTACAAAAGTACTCAGTGGGCACATATGCCTACTATGAAATATAACATGCTTCGTAAAGTTGTAAATTGTCATGCCATCATAAACAGTACAGCAAGGGAGTTTTTCGCTAAAAAGGCCCAAGCTTACTAAATTCATTTGTGATTCTTAAAGTTCGTCTGCAGACTAAGTTCTCTTGTAATCTATCATATCTGGAACTGTGTGCCGGAGAGGTGGCCACCTCTCACGGACACTTGACCGGCCAACCCGCTAGATGACTCACGGTCACTGGTGTACACTAGCCCTGACAGGATAGCTATCAACTGCTCAGGACCCGAATTCGATTTCATAATAACTGGCAAAGCCACATCAGATAGATATCATACCAAACATTGAAATATTTATGGCAAGACAACAGTTGAAATAATTTTCAGTTCAAAGATTTTGCAATGAAATAACTGTTCAAACATAACATTAAACTCATTTGATATATATGAAAGTAACCCACCTGATAGAAATTTTCTGTGGTACAGTAGCTCCTTGACTGATTATTAATCTCGTGTTTGACCTTTATTACGAGAATATAAATAAGATACTGCTCGAATAAAATCCTCAATTAATGAGAATGCGTAATTTAACTATGCATGACTCATATTCCGATAATTATTATTCTGAGATAATAATCTGGGAAATTCTATTATAAATCCTAATTGTCGAAATAAAATAATTTAAATAAGGCTCGTCACATGAGGTCGGATAGATTATCATAATCAATCCGTTCTCATCGGGTGTTCTAATCCGTCAATTAAATAAACCCCGTTCCTCGTAGTCAATAGAAAATAAATACTTCAACTTATTCGCTTTATAATCTCATAATTAATCGGGCTTAATAAATAAGAACAAGTAATGTTATAAAATTAAAAAAAATAAAATAAAATAAAAAGGCTCAACATAAGGCACATAAGAATCACAATCAAACATCATCAAAACATGCTCTGCTTTTACACTGACTCAACTTCAAAATTTAATCTGTTCTGACTCCGACATCTCCTGGACTCGAGACTCATACCGAAAGAAAGATCTTCGAGTCTAGTTTCATATAAAAAAAAATAGAGTCGAAAACTCCAAGTGGTTTGAGAGATATGACGTTTTTACCACGATCTACCATGTTCGGCAGTTTTGAACAATCGAAAACTTGTATTTTTGAAAAATAGTAAACGTTGTCAAACTGGGCTCAACTTTGGTGGATATCTAAATAACACAATAAGTTTAATACCATAAAAATTTGGAAAGCTAGATCACCCAGGAAGCTACTGAAATAAATGACTCTTTTCTCTGTTCTCTGAAATTCTCAGTAGTAATGTGCAGTTTAGGTTTTGCATTTTAAAGAAGTATCATACGAAGTTGGAATGGCTTGAAATTTTACCAGGGTACTCAAGACTCATGTAGGGACTTGCTATAAAATTTTCAAAGCTGTTAGACATCGACAAACCGTCGATCACAGTAGGTCAGTAGGCCTACGAAATTCATATTTATAAGTCCTTAAAAATAATTTATATAAATCAAGAAATAATAGTTTAATCCCAAAAATATCCATTAAAAGTCCATCCTAATTTAAATAAAGAACGGACCTCATTTAAAATAAATAGTCCCAAACTTGTTACGCACATATACTAAATCTTTCACGAAACATCCTTTAAAATAAACTTTGATACATAGAAAATAATTCAACAACTTGAGCTCTTAAGGGGTTGTTTTACAACAGACACCAAATCTACCTCGGATCTCCAAATGAGGCTCCAAAAGACATTCTGGAAACTAGACATTTCAATGATCATTCTCCAATTTGAATCGAATGAAAAACAATTCAAACGAGCAAGATATGCCCTCTCAAAGATGGGTATTTAACAAGCAAAAATCTGTAAATTTCATATTTCCAGATTACAACCAAGTCAGTGGGCTTTCTTTAAAAATTCATATCTCCCTTTACAAAACTCCACTGGGAACCCCAAAGGTCAATCTGGAAACTAGGGAGAGATCATAACACTCTCCAGTTGGATTTACTCTAAGAACCTTCATGGTTTAGAAGATATGACTATCTAAAGTTCAGTGCACAAAAAGAGTTCAAGTTTGGCAGATTCAGAAGATAAATCGGAAAAACCACTTTAAGCTTCACCAAAAATTCTAAACCTGAACAAGTAAGTTCCCAACATGTCAGTGAATATTCATTAGAAAGATAGGCTTGAGAATCAAATATTTAAGTCTGCCTTTTCCACCTCAAAGTCGTAGGTTTGTAAAATCTACTGGATGGTACATGGAATAAGAACTAGATTTCAAGAATTTATACCGGTTGTTTCCCTTACTCAAAAATGGTGAGGCCGATGTCAAAAGAAAGATACGGGAGTCTAGAGTGACATATTCAAGTTTCAAAGGTTTTCACCGATTGAAACTTTACTTATGATCTCCCAAAGATTGTTTACCAAAAATGTATTCCAGATGGGCAGTGATGTTTACAAATTCATAAATAAATCATGCGAGCTCTAAATATTCTGAAATTTTACCAAAATATAGAAAATGTATGAAAGATGATACACAATTAATTTGAGAATTTTTGGGAACCGTTTGGATGATATGCAACTGAATTCAAAATAAAGAAGCTTAGTATATACCTCTTCAAGTTACAATTTGAAGTTGGAGGAAACTCTCTCTCCCTTTCTCAACTTCTTCTACACGTTTTGGTGAGGGAAGAAAAGACTTGATGGCTGGAACAATATGTGTTGTTGCATAATTGAGTTGGTGGTGAAAGTGGTGGGGAAAATGGTGGTGAAAGTCAAAAAGTAGATTTAGTGGTAAAATGGAGTGGGGAACAAAATTAATGGAAAGAAAAAGAGAAGAAAAAGAAAGGAAAAAAAATGTAGAGGAGAATTATTGATGTATTTTCTCTGTCTTGGTGATTCTGTAACTGTAAGATGGATCGTGTGCTCGTATATGCTTGATACTGTTTATTTAAATAAATCTCGTATTTCGACATGTGATTTCTCGCTTAAATCGATAAATTATAAAATGAATCTAAATTAAATCCGTAGATTTAATTCGTTTGTTATTCTAATATTTAAATTAAATCCGCAGATTTAATTAACTCACGAGTCAGAAATAAATCACAACTTGAATAAAGATAAAATCTAATTTCATCTTGCTTAAATAAATAACGTGACTTTGCTAAGTCAGTTATAACTCTCAAATAATATCATTAACTGCTTTAACAATATAAATTCAGGATCATAAGCTGAATTCATATTAGGATAAAAACCGTTTTCATTCACTGATGAACAAAAATAAACACTCATTACTAGATTTAAAATATATAAAAGAGCGGGTCACTACAAAAGTAAAAATTGAACAAGGGAATTCTAAATGCTAAAGGACGTGAGAATCGAAAAATTGCATGAACTGAAAATTGAATTGCATGGAAGTAAATTCAATTGCATGAAGAATCAAAAAGCAAAAGTCAACTATTCTATTAAGAAATCAAAGAGTGCGGCTGCAGTATATTGCAAAGTGAATGTGTATCAAACTAAAATCAAAACCTAATAAAAGTAAAGTTGCGGCTGAGTTCTAGTGCAATTAAAATAAGAGTCCTAATCTCCCTCAATCTACGCGGCCTTGACACCAAAAATAAGGAAATAAATCCTTCTAGGCCGCTTAACCTTAATAATCATGGGCTTCGGCCCTAAACTTAATTAAAATCCAAAATAAAATAACATTAAGAGTTTTGGGCTTCATAAAAATATAACAAGTAAATTAAAAGCCCAATCTCTCTTTCTTCCATCTTCACATCAAATATCCATCGACAGCTCGTCTTTCTCCAATTTCTTCCAATCAGCAGCTCCATCTCTACTTCTTCCAATTCCTGTGCCAAAACATAGCAAAACATGTAATATCACATGAAACCACGACAAAACGCACACTAAATTAGGTAGCTAAAATACACACATCAAATCCCCTCACACTTAGATCATACTTGTCCTCAAGTATGAAATAAGAGAAGAATTAATGGTGAAATTCAGCCCCTAGAAGCAACTCCTTTCCTTGACACGAAGACTCTAGAAACGAAAAAACGGAAAACAGACACAACGACACACGCAAAGAAAGGGAAAGTAAAAAGAAACGAGACAAAACACGACAAACCAAACAACTAAACACACTAGCCAAGCAATATCAAAGCAATAGAAATCGCAACAAACTGTCAGACCGTATCGTGCAATTCAAAATCACTTCTCAACTCTTGAATTAAGAACATGAATCTCCACAATGTGTTGTCATTATCAATCAAGTCCAAATCGGGCAACAGTGATAGTAACTCTCATAGCTCACTCACTCCATAAATGAGGTACTTCACACACAAAAAACATTCCCAATCAGTCATGATATTGAGTGGTCACAACATAGCTCAAAAAGGTCTTTCTCATTTGGTTATAATGGGGCTTAAGGACTTTTCATAAATGTGGCAAGATCCTAGGGGTCCTAAGCTCAACAATTTATATCACATCATGCATGCTCTAATCAAATCACAACCAAGAATTCTAAGCATATGAGATCCAACGGCAAACTCCACATCTGGCAGGCAACAATCTCAAAACACATTGCATGCGTATTAATTCAAAACTGGTGCAACTCTCTTCTCTTTTTCTGATTTTTCCTTCTTTTTTTTTTTTTTTTTTTCAATTTTTTTCGTGCACCACTTCCTTAAAACATTACAATCATGCAAAGATTCTTCAAAAGTTTCAACCAATCTGCCTATCTACCCCATCTGTTTGGCCAAACAGACCATCCATCGTATAGTTCAGAATCCTATTCAGTTCAGGATCCGTTTGGGCAAACAAACATCCTTATGCCAACTCCATTAAACGTTTCTAGGATGTGACTCAAGTTCAAGCATGCATAATAGGGCCAAAGAGAAAGTTAAAAACGGCCTTGGCTAATTATATAGTGACTAGAATGAACAAGAATGGTCAAGGCTCAAAAGTGGCTAACTAGGGTTAATGTAGGGTAGGGAATCAAGAGCAAGCCAAGTGGTTACCCTAGTGCCTCTTATCATTCGCCATAGATGACACACACAATATCACAACGTCATGGGCATCAAGATCTCTCAAAACAAAATTTAGTAGAAAGTGTTCTACTCTATTCAGCTCAAATTCTCACTTATGTGTGGTTTGTGTTCACTTATTGCCCTTCAATTCGTCATTCCCAATATCTTTTAACAACAACACACCATTTTGATTACAAATTCTCAATTTTCAAGTTTCAAACTTCAATTTTATCACACTCAATCAATCGTGACAGCATGCTTGACAACTAACTTCTCAATGTCTTGGCTAGAAAACTTACAAAACTCAACAAAAACTGACTTAACAAGCAAAGACTCAACAACGCCCCCCCTCACACTTAAATTTTGCTTGCCCTCAAGCAAAACAAAAGAAAGCATAAGTAAAGGGCAACGAAAAACACAGAACAACACTCAAAACATAAAAACTAACACAAGAACAAACAAAACGAAAAGGAAAAAAAAGGAAAGAAATCACCGTGTGCGCTGCCGCCGCAGCTCCTGTCTGATCGTGGTGCTCAGGTTGGCTATGCTCTCCTGCAATGCTGCGACGTGCCCTTCCATCCTCGCAAACTGCTGCGTCACCTCTACTCGGAACTGCCCAAACTCATCCCGCAAACTCTGAAGATCCAAACTCAAAGCTTCTAGTGAAACTGGACCTGCAGGAACACCCATGCTCGGGGGGTTCTCCCCCGGCTCATAAAAGCGAGGCTCGCCATCCGAGTTAAAGTAAAACACTCGGGCAGCGGCCAGGACGTCAATATCAAAGCGGGTGGGTGTCTTGCACAAGGTCATAGAAGAGTGAGCAGTGAAATCAAAGTTACGGGCAATGAAAAGACCAAGAAAGTGGCATAAAGTGAGGTGACGTGCGGGGTGTGTGCTAATGTGATGCATGCTTGATGCGATCCAATATCCTAAGTTGACTTTCAATCCCTCATGCATGCATCGTAAAAAAAACAAATCAACCCCACTAATTTTGGATAAAGTAGTCGATCTACCAGTCAGATTGTAACATAGAAATAGATGACACATTCTCAAAACTGGATCCACTATATCATACACAGATGACCGGGACGCATCAAATGGCGATGCTCCCGGCCGAGCAAGTATGGACCAAGACCTCCCTGCATTACCTACATCCGACTCGACAGTCCCTAATCCACAATAAGCAGCCCTGAATTCATGTTCTACTACCTCCTCCATCGTACAAATTCCTAACTTCACTGACCATTCAACCAACGACAGATCGTGGTGCATATTGAACAGACGAAAGGAAATGCATTTTTTGTCAATATCAGCTGTATCATTAAATTTAAATGTAGAGAAGAATTCGAGAGCAAGTTCTTGAAGTCTCATATTTTCACAAGGTATGGAGTGCCGCGAGCAGTGATAAGCGATCAAGGGACTCATTTTTGCAACCGCACGATAGAAGCGTTGATGCGGAAGTATGGAGTTCAACATAGATTGGCTACTCCCTATCATCCTCAAACAAACGGGCAAGCCGAAGTTTCTAATCGGGAGATAAAGCAAATCTTAGAGAAGACGGTGAATCCATCAAGGAAGGATTGGAGTTCAAGGCTAGATGATGCATTGTGGGCTTATCGAACGGCCTACAAAACTCCCATTGGCATGTCACCTTATCGCTTGATTTTTGGGAAGATGTGTCACTTACCTGTTGGATTGGAGCATAGAGCATATTGGGCAATCAAGAAAGTGAACATGCAATCGCCCAAGTGTGAGGAGGAGAGGAGATTTCAACTTCAAGAGTTGGAAGAGCTTCGTCTTGAAGCTTATGACGCATCGACGTGGTACAAGGATCGCACCAAGATGTGGCACGACAAGAATCTGCGAGGAAAGACATTTGAAGTCGGCCAAAGGGTGCTGTTGTTCAATCAAAGCTGCGATTGATGCCCGGAAAATTGAAGACGAAGTGGATTGGCCCCTTCGTTATACAGTCTGTTTGCCCAAACGGAGCATTTGAGATTCGCAGTTTGGATACAGCGAAGACATTTACCGTCAATGGCCATCGATTGAAGCCGTATTATGATACATCAACCGTGGCAGACGTGGAAGAAATTTCACTCCTGCCTCTGAAGGTTTCGTGAGCAAAGTTGGAAGTCGAGCCGACGACGTTAAAAAAATGGCGCTTATCGGGAGGCAACCCGACTTTCTTTCCCTTTTAAATTCCCGTTTTGTTTTTTTTTCCTTTCTTTAATTCTCGTTTTTAGTTTAGTTTTCTTTTCAGTTCTTAGTATTCCTTAATTAGTTTTTAAGTTTCGTTTTATTTTAATTCTCTTTAAAAAAAAAAAAATGAGAGAGGCTCGATTTTTTGAGGTTAATTGGTGAAAAATTTTCTAAGTGTTGGAAGTCTTTTCTCTTATTTTCAGCAGGGATCAATTCGAAATTAGAGAAACACTAACATGCGCCAATTTGGTGGACGTCGCCAACCACCAATTTGGTGGACGTCGCCAACCACCAAAATAATTCCTGCGGAATTACCAAAATAAATTAATACAATGGCAAGCAGGGTCGATCCCACAGAGAGCAGTTCTTGATACACTGGATATGAAGACTCACTTAAAAGCCACGACCAACCAATTTTTTCAAAGTACCCAACAAAATTGTCCTTCACACCAAGACGTTCAATAGCAGCCAAGTCGAAAATCTTACCCGTGAGGAAATTCTTCCGTCGACGTGTGTTGAGTGCCTTGCACATTGCCTCGTCTGGGAAGTTCAGTAATTCCTCGATTTCAGCAGGGTCTGAGAACTCGATCGGGAACTTTTGTGCAGCGGCATCATCTCCTATTTGGGCGGAGGAGGCATCTGAGTCGGCGAACGATTCCGAGGCGGAATCGGAGCCCTCCTCCATCTCGTAGTCATCATCGGGAGAACCAGAGTCATCGGAGTCGGCTGCGGTGCTTGGACCAGCGGCGGTGGCTGCCGAGTGCGCCCTGGTGCTGCGACGCGGTGGTGGTGGCTGAGCTAGGGCTGCTGTCGGGTTCTGTGGTGGCTGGGACTCGGCGGTGGTGGTCAGCGAAGCTTCAGCGGCCGCGCCTTGGGGTGGAGGAAAAGCGGCGATGTGTGGCGGTGTTGGCGCCGGCGGCAGAACAGCCGCATTTGCGCTGGCGCGCTCGGCGGCGGTTGGACGGCGCAGCGGTGCTTTATTCGCCGGTCCTCTTTTCCGTTTGGGGGCCATCTTCGTTTGGGGAGGTGGTGGTGGTCTGGTGGTGCTTTTGGCAGCGGGAAAAATGGAAGGCTGCGAGGTGGTGGTGCAGCGCGGTGGTGGTGGTCGGCGGTGGAAGTGCAGCGGCGGTGGGAAGGCAGCGTCGCAGAGGTGGTGGTGCGGTTGGAAGATGATGAGTCGCTGGGGAGGGAATTCGAAAAGGGGGGGACCAAATTTGGCTTGGAGAGCAAGATTTGACTTGGGTCAAAAGAACCCTAGTTCTGGAAATTGCAATTTAGTCCCCCGATTTTCTTTATCTGCAAAACCAACCCCATGTTAGTGTTTCTCTAATTTCGAATTGATCCCTGCTGAAAATAAGAGAAAAGACTTCCAACACTTAGAAAATTTTTCACCAATTAACCTCAAAAAATCGAGCCTCTCTCATTCTTTTTTTTTTTTTTTTTTAAAGAGAATTAAAATAAAACGAAACTTAAAAACTAATTAAGGAAGACTAAGAACTGAAAAGAAAACTAAACTAAAAACGAGAATTAAAGAAAGGAAAAAAAAACAAAACGAGAATTTAAAAGGGAAAGAAAGTCGGGTTGCCTCCCGATAAGCGCCATTTTTTTAACGTCGTCGGCTCGACTTCCAACTTTGCTCACGAAACCTTCAGAGGCAGGAGTGAAATTTCTTCCACGTCTGCCACGGTTGATGTATCATAATACGGCTTCAATCGATGGCCATTGACGGTAAATGTCTTCGCCGTATCCAAACTGCGAATCTCAAATGCTCCGTTTGGGCAAACAGACTGTATAACGAAGGGGCCAATCCACTTCGTCTTCAATTTTTCGGGCATCAATCGCAGCTTTGATTGGAACAACAGCACCCTTTGGCCGACTTCAAATGTCTTTCCTCGCAGATTCTTGTCGTGCCACATCTTGGTGCGATCCTTGTACCACGCCGCTGCGTCATAAGCTTCAAGACGAAGCTCTTCCAACTCTTGAAGTTGAAATCTCCTCTCCTCCTCACACTTGGGCGATTGCATGTTCACTTTCTTGATTGCCCAATATGCTCTATGCTCCAATCCAACAGGTAAGTGACACATCTTCCCAAAAATCAAGCGATAAGGTGACATGCCAATGGGAGTTTTGTAGGCCGTTCGATAAGCCCACAATGCATCGTCTAGCCTTGAACTCCAATCCTTCCTTGATGGATTCACCGTCTTCTCTAAGATTTGCTTTATCTCCCGATTAGAAACTTCGGCTTGCCCGTTTGTTTGAGGATGATAGGGAGTAGCCAATCTATGTTGAACTCCATACTTCCGCATCAACGCTTCTATCGTGCGGTTGCAAAAATGAGTCCCTTGATCGCTTATCACTGCTCGCGGCACTCCATACCTTGTGAAAATATGAGACTTCAAGAACGCAGCGACCACCTTGGAGTCATTTGTTCTGGTGGCTTTCGCTTCTACCCATTTCGAGACATAGTCGACGGCGAGCAATATGTAGAGATTCCCGAATGAACTCGGAAACGGCCCCATAAAATCCATCCCCCACACATCGAATACCTCACAAAAAATCAGCGGAACTTGAGGCATCTCATCTCGTTTGGAAATACTCCCGGTCAGTTGACATCTCCCACAGCTTTTGCAAAACAAGTAAACACTTTTATTCAACGTGGGCCAGAAGAATCCTGAATCGAGCACCTTCCGAGCTGTCCTCTTTGGGCCAAAATGTCCTCCACACGCGAGAGAATGGCAGTGCAAGAGAATTTCCTGTTGTTCTGCCTCGGGAATGCATCGGCGTATAACTTGATCGGCTCCAACCTTCCACAAGTAAGGCTCATCCCAGAAATAATACTTACACTCACTCCTTAGTTTCATCCGCTGTGCTTTTGTGAACAGAGGTGGAAATATTCCAGATGTCAAGTAATTGACGATATCGGCAAACCAAGGTTCGGGATCACCCTTGACAACGATTGAATGTGCTGCTGGCTCGGACAGAGGGCTCTGTTTGGGCAAACAGACAGCCGAACAGGTCTGGATAGCATAAAGATGCTCTTCTGGGAAAGCTTCGTTGATAGGGCTCTCATCTTCCTCTTGCTGGACTAAACGACTTAAATGGTCAGCCACATGATTCTCCGCTCCCTTCTTATCCCAAATCTCCCAATCAAACTCCTGCAACAAAAGAATCCATCTAATCAAACGTGGTTTAGACTCCTTCTTTGATAGTAGAAACTTCAATGCGGCATGATCCGTGTAGACAATTATTTTCGCCCCCAAAAGATATGAACGGAATTTTTCAAAGGCAAAAATAATCGCCAACATCTCCTTTTCTGTTGTTGCATAGTTGCATTGGGCGGGATTCAACGTCTTTGAAGCGTAATAAATTACGTGGCTCTCCTTCCCCATCTTTTGTCCAAGCACCGCACCCACAGCATGGTCACTAGCGTCGCACATGAGCTCAAAAGGAAGGTTCCAGTCAGGTGGTTGCATAATCGGAGCCGTGGTCAACTTGGTTTTCAACAAGTCAAACGCCTGCTTGCAGTCGTCTGTTAGGGCAAACGGAACATCATTCTGCAGCAGATGTGTCAATGGTTGCGCGATCTTTGCGAAATCCTTGATGAATCGTCTGTAGAATCCAGCGTGACCAAGAAAACCTCGAATCTCCTTCACATTTGTAGGGTATGGCAGCTTCGCTATCAAATCCACCTTTGCCTTGTCCACTTGAATCCCCCTTTCTGAAACAACATGGCCCAAAACGATGCCCTCCTTGACCATAAAATGACACTTTTCGAAATTCAAGATCAGATTCTTCTCCACACAACGTGTCAACACCTTCTCCAAGTTGTCAAGGCAGCCCTCAAACGATGCTCCATAAACTGTAAAATCGTCCATAAAGATCTCGATGCTCTTCTCGATCAAATCAGAAAAAATGCTCATCATACATCTTTGGAAAATGCCAGGTGCATTGCACAATCCAAACGGCATCCTCTTGCAAGCATATGTTCCAAACGGGCAGGTGAAGGTAGTCTTCTCTTGATCTTCTTGGTTGACATGAATTTGAAAATAGCCACTATACCCATCCAAGAAGCAAAAGAATGATTGTCCAGCCAAGCGCTCCAACATCTGATCAATGAATGGTAGAGGAAAATGGTCCTTGCGAGTGGCTGCATTTAACTTCCGGTAATCGATGCACATCCTCCATCCAGTAACAAGACGCATCGGCACTAACTCATTCTTCTCGTTTTCAACCACTTGCAATCCCGACTTCTTTGGAACCATGTGAATCGGGCTCACCCACTTGCTGTCAGAAATAGGATAAATGATTCCCAAGGCGAGAAGCTTTAGAATCTCCTTAAGCACGATCTCCCTCATGTTCGGATTCAACTTCCTCTGCGGGTCTCTAACAGGCTTAGCATCCGGCTCCATCAAGATGTAATGTTGACATACGTCAGGGCTTATACCAGTGATGTCCGCCAATGTCCACCCAATAGCCTTCTTGTGCCTCTTAAGCACGGTGATCAACTGCTGCTCCTGGCTTGCGGTCAGATCGCTGCTAATGATGACTGGAAGAGTATCAGCATCCCCCAAGTAGACATACATCAGATTTAGAGGAAGTGGCTTAAGCTCCAGTTCAGGCGGCTTCTCATCGGATCTCAGTGGTCTGTCGTACGGTGTCTGTTTGGGCAAACAGAACTGGCTTCCCGAACTGACCACCTCCGGTTGTGCATAAAGAGACATAATGGCCTCCTTGACCTCTGCATCGTTCATCCCTTGAGCATCAAAATCTGTCCAGCTCTTGATCATGGTGAGCTCCAACTTATCCTGCATGAATTCGGTCTCAAGAAATTCTTGGACGAGAGGGTCAATCACATCAATAGAATAAGCATTTTTAGCATCATTAGGAGTTTTCATGGCATCATCCATACTAAAAGTGTATTTCTCACCATGATAATCCAGACAAATCGTGCCATTACTAACATCTATGATTGACTTTGCAGTCCTTAGGAACGGACGACCTAAAAGGACTCCCGTCGAACCCTTAGATTGCACTCCACTCATCCTCACCACATAGAAATCGGCAGGATAAACAAAATTATTCACACTCACAAGAACATTCTCAAGTAAACCCTCGGGATAAACACAAGACCTATCAGCTAACTGAATGACTACTCTAGTATCTACCAATTCTACACCCGACAATCTATTATAAACAGTGAGAGGCATAACATTGATAGACGCTCCTAAGTCACACATAGCATGCTCGATCCTAGTATCACCAATGTAAATGGGAAGAGAAAATATACCAGGATCTTTGCACTTGGCGGGTAACTCCTTCTTGAGTGCAGTTGAGACGTTCTCGCCCATCACAATCTTACCAGTTGCCTTGGACTTTCCAGCTATGAAGTCCTTCACAAATTTCCCAAAAGGAGGGATTTTCAACGCTTGCAAGAATGGAAGATTCACTTCAAGTTTGCCGAAGATCTTCACAAAATCGATGAGCTCCTCCTCCGGCTTCTTCTTCGCCAATCTTCCTGGAAAGGGAACTGATATTGCAGCCTTAGGATCAGGTATGATTGAAGGTTTAGAGACCTTGGTTTGCTCCTCTTCGTTGGATTCAAGAGCTGCTCTTTTTCCCTTCTGCTCAGCTGTCGGACTCAGGTTCTGTTTGGCCAAACGGGGCTGTTCTGCCTGCTGAATGGCTGGATCCGTCGTGCCATCAGAACGCTCGAATTCTTCCACACGAAATTCGACTCCAGGATCTACCTGCGGTCCATCTTGAGAGTTCTGGGGTGTTGGTCCGTCCAACTCTGTACCGCTCCTCAGGGTGATCTTGTTGACATTCTCCTTGGGATTCACATGAACTTGAGATGGCAAAGTCCCATTATTTCCCTTAAGCTGATTCATGGATGTGGCGAGCTGAGACATCTGACGGGATAGTCCTTCGATTTGCACCTTCTGCTCGGCTTGAGATTGTTGAAGCTGTTGCACATTATTTTGCAGAAATTGCTGGTTGCCAATCAAATCCGCCATCATCTCCTCTAGTGACTTGCCTTGCTTCTCGGGAGGATGTTGCTGAGCTTGTGGAGCTTGATACCCCGTCCTTTGATGTGGAGGACGGTAGTTTTGCTGCTGTGGTTGCTGCATCGTTGGTGGTTGCTTCGGCTCGGGATCTCTCCATCGGAAATTTGGATGGTTTCTCCATGGAGCATTGTGATTGTTCGCGTACTGGTCCCGTTTGGGCAAATGGGGCAGTGGCGCGTCACAGCTATAAAAATTATGGGAAGAATTCGCTTGAGCTTGATATTCTTCCTCACCCCCTGTGCACTGCAAGCTCGTATGGCCAAAGTTTCCACACGCTCCACATGGTTTTTCCGTCGGTTGTCCAGCGCTCGCCACTTTCTCCACCACAGTGCTTAGCATTCTCTCCATCCTTCCCAATCTCTCTTCTAACTTGTCATCCAAATTTGAGGAGTTTGCTTGCGCAGCTTTCTTGAGCATTTGAATGCGTGGCTCATCATATTCCCTCGTAGCTTCCACCAAGTGTTGAATTAATCTTTTGGCTTCACTCACCGTGTTTTGGGAAAATCCCCCTCCACTTGCTGAGTTCACCAAATTCTTAGTGTCAACGGTCATCCCTTGGTAGAAATACTGCAACAAGTCACCCTCAGAAAACTTGTGGTTTGGGCAACTATCCACCAATCTTCTAAATCTGGTCCAGTAGGCGCTTAACGATTCATCATACTCCTGCTTTGCACCACTGATCTCCTTCTTTAGCGCGTTCGTCTTGGTGGGAGGGAAAAAGTGCTCCAGGAATAGCTTTTTCATCTCCGCCCATGTAGTGATAGAATAAGGTGGGAGACTCGCGAACCAAGAGTTCGCCTCTGCTGTCATGGTGAAGGGAAAAGCAGCTAATCTGAAGTGTTCCTCCGTTACTCCAGTAGGGCGCTTCTGTACCTTGCAGATCTTGATGAATTCGCTTAGAAAATTATATGGATCTTCTCCTTTTTTCCCGTAGTACTTAGGAAAAACATTAAGCAACCCAAGCTTAATTTCGATAGCAGTAGCAGCCGCCGGCATCCGGATCGGAGTTGGAGGGTCATCAGCTTCGTGGCTGGAGAGATCGCACAGTCTCGGATCGCCAGCCATGTCACTCTCAGTACTTGCAACCGAAATTGAGTCGGTTTCTTCTTCAAAGTCTGATTCTGTCTCTGAGTCGTGGTCTGTTTGGGCAAACGGAACCTCTTCAGCAGCAACAGAACCGGGTTTCTCCTCGACAAACTGCTCCGGTCGAACGGGAAGGTCAGCCTGCGAATCCAGTAGATCCAGTAGCTTCCTCGCCTTCGCCTCCTTCCTTAGCTTCTTCGCGGTCTTCTCAATATCACTATCAAAGAGGAGGTTTGGCTTGGACGATCTGCTCATAAACAAAGAAAATAAAAAAAGAAAAATAGACAAAGGGAAAAGAATTAATTAACACCGCTCCCCGGCAACGGCGCCAATTTGGTGGACGTCGCCAACCACCAATTCTCGAAAATAAAGTAAAAATTGAACAAGGGAATTCTAAATGCTAAAGGACGTGAGAATCGAAAAATTGCATGAACTGAAAATTGAATTGCATGGAAGTAAATTCAATTGCATGAAGAATCAAAAAGCAAAAGTCAACTATTCTATTAAGAAATCAAAGAGTGCGGCTGCAGTATATTGCAAAGTGAATGTGTATCAAACTAAAATCAAAACCTAATAAAAGTAAAGTTGCGGCTGAGTTCTAGTGCAATTAAAATAAGAGTCCTAATCTCCCTCAATCTACGCGGCCTTGACACCAAAAATAAGGAAATAAATCCTTCTAGGCCGCTTAACCTTAATAATCATGGGCTTCGGCCCTAAACTTAATTAAAATCCAAAATAAAATAACATTAAGAGTTTTGGGCTTCATAAAAATATAACAAGTAAATTAAAAGCCCAATCTCTCTTTCTTCCATCTTCACATCAAATATCCATCGACAGCTCGTCTTTCTCCAATTTCTTCCAATCAGCAGCTCCATCTCTACTTCTTCCAATTCCTGTGCCAAAACATAGCAAAACATGTAATATCACATGAAACCACGGCAAAACGCACACTAAATTAGGTAGCTAAAATACACACATCAGCAGTATATACTGATGGATAACAAAATTTAAAATATTCTGCTCCCTCCAGGATTCGAACCCTGCAAAAAAAAATCACCCTCCAGATACAATATCAGCCATAGGATTGATAAAATAAACGCACCAGATCGTGCCCTAGATCTCACTAAAATTAGGGGGTCTCATTGGAGCGGCCCCCTATATATATATATATATATATATATAGGGGTGGGCTACCGTGAGAGCACATCTTAAAATAAGAAATAAGAGCAATTTTTAATGTATAATTTTATGTAGAACACGTATGAATTCGTTGTATAAAGGTATGAATTGTGAAAAATAAATTTTTGCTACCTTTGGGATTCAAACTCAGGACCATAAATCCATCCAACATGATTATATATATATATATATATATATATATATATGGAGAGGTTCAAGAAAGAACCACTAAATAAAAGAAGAACGGAGAATCATTTTCAGCCATTCGATCATCAAGATCTACGGTGGATGCATCATCTTATTGGATGAATGCAGATCCTGAGTTCGAATCCTGAAGGGAGCAATTTTTTTTATTTTTTTGAGTGCATTAATTTTAACAGCGAATGCCTTAATTTTTACAGTGGATGCATTAGATTTGATGGTTCTCACGTTCTCACAAATAATGTAGTTCTCTCTAGAACCACAGCATATATATATATATATATATATATATATATATATATATATATATATATATATGTATGTATGGAATAAAAGCAGTCGGGAAAAATATGGACTCCAGTACAAAGCATAAAACATGACACAGTGACAAAACAAAGTGTAATAAAGAGTTAGGAGTAGGAAATGAAGGGATAACAGAAAGATGTTTAGTGAGATGATGGAACTAAAAGAGAAAAGGTTGGATATGAGTTTTATATTCTGAATATATAGCTCTAATGTCCTTTATTTTGTCTTTTTTTCCCTCCAGCCCACAAGTCATAATAGATCTATAAGTATCAAGTATCAACTAAGGGGGGTGTATTCGTTCAGGATTTTAATAGATTTCTGCAGACTTTTAAAATCTTGGTGTATTCGTTCAAAACTTTTAAAAGTCTATGAAAATCTAGAGGTATTCGTTCAAGACTTTTAAAATTCCATAAAAATCCAGAGGTATTCGTTTTAGACTTTTAAAAATCTATGAAAATCTAGAGGTATTTAAAAATCTATGGATTCTAAAATTAGACTGATTTTCATTGATTTCATTCAAAAAATACACATGAACAAATCCGACCTCCAACCACAAGAATTCGAAAGATTTCATATTTCAGCGTTGGCTGGGCTCGAAGAAGCCAGCGGCCGCTGGAAGAAGCCAACGATCGATGGGTCAGTTAAAAAGGATTGGAGCATGGTTGAAATGATTGAACTGTGGCCTATAAAAGCTTTTAAAATAAAAAGAAAATAACACACCTCTCTACGCTTACATCATCTAACTTTCTCGAAATTTACCCATGCCAAAATCACTTTTCTTTATTTTTTTCACTATTTATTTGATCCCAATTATTATAATTGTTCTACATTCACACACATTCCACATATTCTTTACCTGCACATCCCACCTATTCCTCTAATGCTAGGTAATTAATCGCTGGGTATCAAACTTTTATGGATCCAGCGGTCGCTGGCTCCCAGCGATCACTGGGAGTTGTCCCAGCGCTCAATTAATTCCAACGAGCGCTGGGATGATAGATTTCAACTCCGTAAAAATCACGTCAAATTCTTGTTAAAATCCCTATAAAATCCGTTCAAAATCTGTTTAGAATTCCAAAATACATGAAAGAATCTGTGTGAAATCTGTAGACTTTTAAAATCCAGAGATTTTAAAAATCTACAGAATTCCTGAACGAATACACCCCCGTAAATCTCAATAGCCTCATAAAACAAACAGATATAGATCCAATTTTGTTCGGTAGGAATTGGGGAAATTAGAGACAGAGATAGAGCGGGAGGAAGTCGGAGGCAGTTCTGCGATGCTGGCTAGCAAGGTAGAGCAAACTGGCCGGAGAAAGAGAAGAAACTGGTTGGGAGAAAGCTCTCCGACCTGGGAGGCTCCGATTAGACGCCAGTGGCGACGACCAAGGGTTCTAGATTTCAAGATGGGGGAAAGCGAGAGGGACGACGACAGAGAGGGGAAGACGGGCATGTCTGTCTGGTGAGAGAGGCGAGAAAACTTTCACGGCGGAGGAGGGTGGAGGATGGCGGGGACGGAGGGAGTAATTTTTTTCTTCTTCTGAATCCCTCTAATCCCTCCCCAACCAAATCGCCAATTTGATATACACATTGAGTTTGTTTGGATAACGTGCATAATCTTTTGAAGTTGTCATACGATGAAGACGAAGAATTATCGATTTTGTGAACTTCTAAGATTTCGGCGAAGTTTTATTTTCTAGCATTGGTAGTTAGAGCACCCACAGTCGGTGACTCGATCGTCAGCTATCGAGTCACCCACATATCGTGTCGCCCACTGTGGCGCAGATGGACTCGAGGCTGACCCGATAATTCGGGTGAGGCCTGATCTCGGTTTTATAAGGCGCTTGTCCACATGCGTCTATTAAAAAAATTTAAATGTTCAAATTTCAAACTAACGCCTATTTTGCCGATTTATTTATTTTTTTTTATTTTTCTTTCCCAACGGCTATGAAGCCGTTTCTTCACCTTTTTTGTTTTTTTTAAATTTCTATTTATAAATACCACTCATTTTTTCACTCGATGTCCGACGCGGGGTTGGTACGTCGAGCATCTCAAGGACATCATAATGTGTTGCATCATTCTCCACAACATGATTGTAGAGAATAAAAGTGAAAGAGCTACCCATTGGAGAGATGACGATGCAGGACACGGGGCGTCTAGCAGTGACTCGACGGAGAGTGCTCGAGCAATATGTCCAAAGAGATGCACTTCTCCAAGATAGGCAAATACATGCTCAGCTCCAAAATGATTTGATCGAGCACGTTTGGGCATGTTTTGGACCTCTAGCGCCGGAATAGCTATTTTAGGATATGTTTTTAAATTTTTTGAGATTTATGTAATTTTTTTATTTAATTTTTTGGATTTTAAAATTAATGCAATTTAAATTTGAAGTAAATTGTGTTATTTGAATTTGTGCAATTAAATTTAAATGAAAAATACAAAAATCAAAACTAAAAAGATCAAATCAGCTATCAAGTCACCCCACTCATTGTGGTCCCCCTTCTATCAAGTCAGCTATCAAGTCACTCTCACTGTGGATGCTCTTAACAACAATTTGAGTCACGGCACACCGGCCAACACCATATTCTGGGCGGGCCGGACATTTGAATCGGCGCTCTCCTCAACCGATTCTTTGTTGTTCTTTTAAGAAAGAGACAGGAACCACGTCCTATGTGCGTAGCTGGAGAACAAGATAGAAATGCGCCTGAAAGGGAAGCAGTCCAGCTGGTGAGCTAATCACTCTCAACAAGATTGATCCCTTTGGATCTTGTTAAAATGTCCCACATTGGTTGGAGAAAGAGGCATGGACCAATTTATAATGGTGAGGTATTCCTCCACTTACAAGCTGGTTTTGTAAGTGGAATTGGCCCAATATCCAATTCTAATAGATCTTGGTCCATGATGACCTTTTTATTGATTTTGATGATTGGATGCCATTGATATGAAGCATTTTATATATTGTGGATTTTATTGATAATAAAATAACTTTGTTCAAATGTTGCCCCTTCAACTTGAGAAGAGAGCATGTTCTATAAAGTTAACTTTAATTTGAATTTGAATTTGAATTATGCGACTTGATCATTGCTATGAGATGCCTCAAGATGGAGATGCATTTAGAGTCAGAAGAAGAAGAAAGGGACGAGATGCCTTATGGAGATGAAGTTGATTAATATGGTGATTTGAGAAAAATCATTGTATGATTTGAGGTTGTGTAGTGAATATATATTATTTTCCCTCAAATAAGTTTGTATTATTTTAATTATTTAACATGTTAATTTTCTTGACTTTATTTTTTTATATTCTAGTTCGTTATTATATACTGGTGTGGGTTTTTTTAAAAAAATTAATTCATATTTTCTTATATTTTGAGCGTACTAGTTAATATGCATTGAAAAATTATAGTACCCATACATATACACAAACCACAGATAAAAACGGAAGTTGCTATCTCATTAGTCATTGTTCAATGATTTTGTATTTTCTGTTTTGAAAAATTGTTGCTCAATGTTAATTCTCAACTTTTTTCAATGTTGATGTTAGGGAATAAACACAACAGCAATCACGAAAGAAGAATGAAACACACACGAGAATTGTTTACCCAGTTTGTTACGTTGTGTGACTACGTCTGGGGCGATGCCAAGCTAGGGTTTTCACTATATGATTTTTCGGATTCAGATTACAATGGGAGAACAACTATATATATAGCAATATTAATGAAGCCCTAACCCTAGTCAAATTAGGAGACATGCTTGGGCTCCAAGAATACTACAGCCCAAAACCAATCAGGCTCCGTACTCAACAATCTCCCACTTGGAGACTGAAACCCCAAGTAATCATATCTTCTTGTTCTCCTCCTTGCTCCGCTTAGCATCGCCTAGCCTTATCTTCAAGTTCCAAGGCCAAATTGAAGCTATGCATAGCTTCAATTTCTCTAAGGTCGCCACCTTAGTAAACATGTCGGCTGGATTCTTGTTCGCTATTTTATTTACACGCCGCAAGTGTACGGGTGCAATTGTATATAGTGGCAAACAAGGTCGAATCCACAGAGACTAATGATTATCAATTCCTACTCTTAATTATTTTACTCTATCTGGATGAACGAAAATTAAAGTTTTGATTTTTGAAAACAAATTTAAATTGAAATAAGAAACACTAAAAGAAATCAAGCTGCGAAAATTGCGGAGTAACAGAAGAAAGAGAGTTTCCCAAGGCAAAGGTTTCAACAGATTCTCTTATCTAACACGTTTGATTCAATTAATGAGATAATTCCTAAGACAATCTCAAGACTAGTCTATACCCACTCCCGTGGCATACAAACCGTTGATTACATGCAAGGCTACCGTCCCCGGATCACACTTCTAACATGTAACTCCTAAAAGTTCCTAGGATTAACGCCTTCACAATTATTAATTCCCTTTAGAATTAAAATAAATATGTTCTATGTTCTTAGTTCAGGTATTAATTATCATCTCCCGATCTCAAATTAAAACCTATGATAATGCTAAATTGGTGATCAAGCAATAAAGCAAGCAGTTATAACAAGAACATAGAAAGGAATATAAATCTCAGTTAATTAAATCAACAGTCAGAAATTCGAATCATGTTTACTCCCTAAACCCTGGGAAAAGGGATTTAGCCACACATAGACATATGACTAACAATCACAATCTCAATAAAACTAATGAACATTAAACAATGAAAAACCGTAGAGAAGTCGAGATTCTTCAGTCTTGCTCTTGCTCCGTGTCTCACAGCTCTCAGGAAAAGTCAGAATATGATAAAAGATGATAAAAGGCTCTTTTGGAATAAGCTATTGGGTGGTATTTATATGTCCTAGGTCAAGTAGGACTCAAAATCGCGTAAAAAAGCTGAAAAACGGATTTAGGGCGGAAACTCGGCGTCTCGCGCGGCCGGCTCGCGCGGCCGCATGGCTGGACCGCGCGAGCTCGCGCGGCCTTCTCGCGCGCCCGCGCGCTGTGCCCGCGTGAGCAGTCCAGCAACTTCTGCCATCGTCGCGCGGCCGGGTCGCGCGGCCGCGCGCCTGGACCGCGCGACCTCGCGCGGCCTTGCGCAGTGATTTTGTTTTGGCTCGTTCTCCCTCGTCCGAACTCCGATTTACGAACCGTTTGCGCTCACGAACTCCTCTCGAGATGAACTACAACTTGTATTTCAGACAAATCTTCCAAATGCTTCTTCCTTATTTCTGAAAATACGTTCAAACACAAGCGAGTGACAAGTTCTTGACCTAAAACCAATATAAGCTCAAAATAAACCATCAAACACACAAAAACCTCATAACTAACCATCAAAAATGACATACCAAGAGGTAAAAATGCATGTTTATCAACCCCCCAAACTTAAACCATTGTCCGTCCTCGGACAAAACAAAGATGAACCAAGAATGAATCAATAAGAGCGTAGAGAAAAGTGGATAACATTATGGCTTCAGATTTGTCAACAAAATACCAACATGCATTTGTATCTCCTATCATCAAGATATCACACTCATGACAAACTTCAAATTGTGGTCTCAATGACTTGCAATCCTCACCAAAAAGGATAAAGAATTTAAGATCTCTCAACTCTCAAGTGTGTCAATCAACATGGACGTGTATACGCTCAATTCAAGCAAAACTAGTACTCAACCATAAGCTTGTCAATCGTCTCACCTCTCCACCACTCAATGTGTGCTCCTATAACCAAGATCAAAAAGGTCTTTATTGAGGGTTGTAATGTAGGCTCTTTGGTAGGGTAGGATATATTTGGCTAAGTGACTAAAAGATAATTCTCAATGTAGCACAATCACCAACCTTATAGCGTTCTTACTCAATTCTATCCTCCACTTTCCGCAAAACCAAATTTTTCAATACGAAAATCACCACAACTCAACAATTATTTCTTATGACATTATGACTTTCTAATGCATCCTACGTACCCATTTTTTTTTCTTTTCTTTTCTTTTTTTTTTTTTTCAAACAATACAGGGTACTAGGATTTTTCCAATCAAGAACAAAATTCATAATTCATAGTCACACATCTCCACAACGCCCACTATCTCATATCAACAATTTCCAAGCTCCCACCCAAGGCTAAACCAAATAAAATGGACAATAAGGCTCAAAGGGGGTGAACTAGGATTATATAAAGATATAGGACAAATATGGGATAAATAGGCTAGCAAAGATGGCCTTCTATCATCTCAAAATTATTAAGCACACTATGTGACCTCGAGGGAGAAACCAAGACAAGTTCTAGTGAGACACAAGAATGCTCGAACAATCACTCAAGAATAAGAAATAAGACTGTAAAATGGTGACAGTCAAGGCTCAAATCTCACAGCTTATTTCATTGATTGCAAGCACATATAGACCATGCTTATCATTCATCAATCATGCTCAATCTCAACAATATCAACACAAATGCATGCAATTTCACAAGTTTTACACAGAAATCATCATGAACCAATTATCCAACCAAACTCTACACTACTCACATCATCATCAAGGTACATCACAAAGAAACCACCAAAGCAAGACTGAGAAAACTCAACGACAGAACACAAACAACTAAAATAAAAAGTGCACCCACAAAGACACAACCCCCCCAAACTTAAACCATTGTCCGTCCTCGGACAAAACAAAGATGAACCAAGAATGAATCAATAAGAGCGTAGAGAAAAGTGGATAACATTATGGCTTCAGATTTGTCAACAAAATACCAACATGCATTTGTATCTCCTATCATCAAGATATCACACTCATGACAAACTTCAAATTGTGGTCTCAATGACTTGCAATCCTCACCAAAAAGGATAAAGAATTTAAGATCTCTCAACTCTCAAGTGTGTCAATCAACATGGACGTGTATACGCTCAATTCAAGCAAAACTAGTACTCAACCATAAGCTTGTCAATCGTCTCACCTCTCCACCACTCAATGTGTGCTCCTATAACCAAGATCAAAAAGGTCTTTATTGAGGGTTGTAATGTAGGCTCTTTGGTAGGGTAGGATATATTTGGCTAAGTGACTAAAAGATAATTCTCAATGTAGCACAATCACCAACCTTATAGCGTTCTTACTCAATTCTATCCTCCACTTTCCGCAAAACCAAATTTTTCAATACGAAAATCACCACAACTCAACAATTATTTCTTATGACATTATGACTTTCTAATGCATCCTACGTACCCATTTTTTTTTCTTTTCTTTTTTTTTTTTTTTTTTTCAAACAATACAGGGTACTAGGATTTTTCCAATCAAGAACAAAATTCATAATTCATAGTCACACATCTCCACAACGCCCACTATCTCATATCAACAATTTCCAAGCTCCCACCCAAGGCTAAACCAAATAAAATGGACAATAAGGCTCAAAGGGGGTGAACTAGGATTATATAAAGATATAGGACAAATATGGGATAAATAGGCTAGCAAAGATGGCCTTCTATCATCTCAAAATTATTAAGCACACTATGTGACCTCGAGGGAGAAACCAAGACAAGTTCTAGTGAGACACAAGAATGCTCGAACAATCACTCAAGAATAAGAAATAAGACTGTAAAATGGTGACAGTCAAGGCTCAAATCTCACAGCTTATTTCATTGATTGCAAGCACATATAGACCATGCTTATCATTCATCAATCATGCTCAATCTCAACAATATCAACACAAATGCATGCAATTTCACAAGTTTTACACAGAAATCATCATGAACCAATTATCCAACCAAACTCTACACTACTCACATCATCATCAAGGTACATCACAAAGAAACCACCAAAGCAAGACTGAGAAAACTCAACGACAGAACACAAACAACTAAAATAAAAAGTGCACCCACAAAGACACATCCCCCCAAACTTATTCACCACTAAGGAGAATAAGTTTGAAAAGGATTTGTGGGACACGAAAACAACTATCAAACGAAAAGAAACGAACTAACCAAGATTGGGTTGCCTCCCAATAAGCGCTATTTTTAACGTCGTTAGCTCGACAAAACAGCAAACTCATCAAGGAGGCTGGTACAAGCAGTGCTGCGAACAGCTGCTCCCTGCTTCATGCTTCTCAACCAACACTTCTCCTTTAAACTTCCGATCACCTGGGTCCTGCCAAGAAAAAGGATCCGCATCAAATATATTAAAAACATCAACTCTTACTTTGCCCGGATCTTTTGCTTTCTTTGGCGCTTCATCTTTATGGATGTGGCATGGTTCATAGACATGGAAAGTTCGGCTCTCATCATGAACTCGCAGTGTGAGCTCTCCTTTCTCCACATCAATCAAAGCTCTTCCCGTTGCAAGGAACGGGCGCCCCAAAATCAGTGGAATTTTGTTCTCATCCTCAATGTCTAGAACCACAAAATCTGCAGGGAAAATAAAATCCCCCACCTTCACGAGTACGTTCTCCACAATTCCACGAGGGTAGGTGACCGACCTGTCCGCCATCTGCAGCCTCATTGATGTTGGCTTCAACTCTCCAATTTCCAGCTGTTGAAAAACAGATAGAGGCATAAGATTTATGCTCGCCCCCAGGTCGCAGAGTGACCTTCCGAAATGCTGGCCTCCAATAATGCAGGAAAGTGTGAAGCTGCCCGGATCTTTGACCTTAGCCGGCAACTTCCTCTGCAAGATTGCGCTGCATTCTTCATTGAGATTCACCGTCTCAAACTCTCCCAGCCTCTTCTTCCTCGAGATGATGTCCTTCAAGAATTTCGCATACTGAGGCATCTCCTGCAGCGCCTCTACCAATGGAAGATTTATGTGCAGCTTCTTGAAGATCTCTAAAAACTTGGAGAATTGCTGTTTCACCCTCTCTTTCTTATGGCGCTGAGGGAAAGGTATAGTCACAGTTGCTGGCGAAGTAGCTTTTTGCTTTTCATCCTTCTTTCTGCCAGAAACCTCAACAGTGACCTCCTCAGCTTTTTCCTCAATCAGCCGTGCGCTCTCCTCTTTTGCCGTCATGGCCCCTTCCTGTGTAGTCCCGCTCGGCAGATCAACCATCTTAAAATGACGCTGGGGAAACGGCAACCACCCAGGAGGACGCAGATGAGGTGGAAGTCGTCGACCTTCCTCCCAGACTCTCCACGATAGCTCTGGTCTCTCCATCTCACGAGATCCATGGCTGCAATCTGAGGTGCCTTCACTATTTAACCCAATGGCCATGCACTGCTCCTTTGCATTCACCTTGGCATTGTTTGTGAGGTTGCCCGACTGTTGGAGTTTGTTGACGGCTGTGGCTATTTGGCCCAATTGGGTCTCGAACATCTTCATTTGAGTCCCCACAGCAACGGCATTGGACTCCAGCTTTTCCATCCTCTCATCTGCCCTGGAGATGAACTTCATCATCAGCTCTTCCAAATTAGGCTTCTTTTCATCATTGATGACTCCATTGGTGACAGAGAATCCTGGTGGAGCATGAAGCGCGTTATTCGGATTCCCATAAGCCAAATTGGGATGTGGACGCCCTCCATGATGAAACTGTTGTCCATGCTGATAGTTCCCATAGTTTCTGCCATTGATGTAGTTGACGTCTTCTACGCCTGTTGGGATCTCCACAGCCGGCTCAGGATGGCCAACAGTCATAGCCTTGATCTTTGAGTTCATCTCTGCCAGCTGAGTCAAAATCAACGCCATAGGCTCCGAACTGGAGGTAGCAGCAACTTTCTTCAAGTGAACTCTCTCGGATGGCCATTGATAGCTCGTGGTGGCCATGCTCTCAATGATCTCCATAGCTTCAGAACTCCCTTTCTTGAGCAATGAGCCCCCTGCAGCTGTATCCATGAACATCCTGGTGCGCTCCCCACAAGCGTTATAGAACATAACCACCAGAGTCCCCTCATCGAAACCATGGGACGGGCACTTTCTCAACTTTTCTTGGTATCTCTCCCATGTCTCTGCTAGTGTCTCTCCATCAAACTGTTGGAATTGGAGAATCTCCATCTTTAGCTTCAATGTGAGCCCGGGAGGATGGAACTTCCGCAGGAAACGATCCGCCACATCCCCCCATACCGGATTAGCTCCCAGCTGCAAAGTTTGATACCATGACTTTGCCTTATCCCGGAGTGAGAATGGGAAAAGGCGGAGTCGTATGATGTCATCTGGGACTCCGTTCATCTTGACAGTGCTGCACAACTCCAAGAATTGCGCCAGATGCGCATTTGGGTCCTCCACGGCTTTACCTCCATACTGGTTTTGCTGCACCATAGTAATCAGCCCAGTCCTTAGCTCGAAGTTATTCGCGTTGACTTTGGGCGGCTCTTGGTACTGGTACAGTGGAGTAAATGCCTCATCAATAGGCGGCTGTTTCTGCTTAGCAGCATTTTTCTGAGCATCCAACACCGCCTGCAACTGCTCTCTCAATGCACGGACTTCTTCTGCGGTAGCCATAGAATCCAAATTATCTTGCTTTGCTTGGCTGTTCTTGCGGCGGAGCGTAGCTTCAATCTCAGGATCAAAATCTTCAAGAGGAAGCTTCTGAGATCGCGTGTTCATGCACTACCTAAAAAAAAACTCCAACGCAAGAATCAGAACCGCAGGAAAAAATAAAGAACAGAAAAATAAATAACAGAAATAAAAAAAATCCAGAGTAGTATCAAACAATTAACAGAATAGTACTGATAAAAATCAGTCCCCGGCAACGGCGCCAAAAACTTGTTCGCTATTTTATTTACACGCCGCAAGTGTACGGGTGCAATTGTATATAGTGGCAAACAAGGTCGAATCCACAGAGACTAATGATTATCAATTCCTACTCTTAATTATTTTACTCTATCTGGATGAACGAAAATTAAAGTTTTGATTTTTGAAAACAAATTTAAATTGAAATAAGAAACACTAAAAGAAATCAAGCTGCGAAAATTGCGGAGTAACAGAAGAAAGAGAGTTTCCCAAGGCAAAGGTTTCAACAGATTCTCTTATCTAACACGTTTGATTCAATTAATGAGATAATTCCTAAGACAATCTCAAGACTAGTCTATACCCACTCCCGTGGCATACAAACCGTTGATTACATGCAAGGCTACCGTCCCCGGATCACACTTCTAACATGTAACTCCTAAAAGTTCCTAGGATTAACGCCTTCACAATTATTAATTCCCTTTAGAATTAAAATAAATATGTTCTATGTTCTTAGTTCAGGTATTAATTATCATCTCCCGATCTCAAATTAAAACCTATGATAATGCTAAATTGGTGATCAAGCAATAAAGCAAGCAGTTATAACAAGAACATAGAAAGGAATATAAATCTCAGTTAATTAAATCAACAGTCAGAAATTCGAATCATGTTTACTCCCTAAACCCTGGGAAAAGGGATTTAGCCACACATAGACATATGACTAACAATCACAATCTCAATAAAACTAATGAACATTAAACAATGAAAAACCGTAGAGAAGTCGAGATTCTTCAGTCTTGCTCTTGCTCCGTGTCTCACAGCTCTCAGGAAAAGTCAGAATATGATAAAAGATGATAAAAGGCTCTTTTGGAATAAGCTATTGGGTGGTATTTATATGTCCTAGGTCAAGTAGGACTCAAAATCGCGTAAAAAAGCTGAAAAACGGATTTAGGGCGGAAACTCGGCGTCTCGCGCGGCCGGCTCGCGCGGCCGCATGGCTGGACCGCGCGAGCTCGCGCGGCCTTCTCGCGCGCCCGCGCGCTGTGCCCGCGTGAGCAGTCCAGCAACTTCTGCCATCGTCGCGCGGCCGGGTCGCGCGGCCGCGCGCCTGGACCGCGCGACCTCGCGCGGCCTTGCGCAGTGATTTTGTTTTGGCTCGTTCTCCCTCGTCCGAACTCCGATTTACGAACCGTTTGCGCTCACGAACTCCTCTCGAGATGAACTACAACTTGTATTTCAGACAAATCTTCCAAATGCTTCTTCCTTATTTCTGAAAATACGTTCAAACACAAGCGAGTGACAAGTTCTTGACCTAAAACCAATATAAGCTCAAAATAAACCATCAAACACACAAAAACCTCATAACTAACCATCAAAAATGACATACCAAGAGGTAAAAATGCATGTTTATCAATTCTTGCTTCCTAGTATCTTCTCAAGCTGCAAGATCTTTTTCTCCAAAAGGTGTCGAATGTAGTGATACTTCAACTGCACGTGCTTTGTTCTCGAGTGAAACGCCGAATTCTTTGCCAAGAATATAGCACTTTGACTATCGCTGTAGAGAGTGCTACTCTTGTGCTCCTTCCCAAGTTCACTTAAGAAATTCTGCACGCCATTTCTTTACTTGCCTCCGTCACGGCTACACTCAGCTTCCGTGGTAGACAAAACAACGACCTTCTGTAGCTTGGAAGTCCAAGAAACAGCAGTACCACCATAAGTAAATACATACCCTGTTGAACTTCTTATCCCATCGAGATCATTTAATGCCAAGTCCGCATCAACAAATCCAGCTAACTCAATACTCTTTCCATCAAAACATAAAGCCTTGTTCGTGGTACCTCTCAAGTAACGAAGAATCCACTTGACTACTTCCCAATGTTGCTTGCCCGGATCACCCATGAATCGGCTCACTACTCCCACTGCATGCGCAATATCTGGCATATTGTACACACCATGGCATACATTATGTTGTCAATTGCCGAAGCATAGGGAACATTCTTCATTTGGGCGTGTTCTTCCTTTGTACTCGGTAACTCCTTCTTTGAAAGCTTGAAGTGACTACTCGTCCCAACGGCACACTCACCGGCTTCGAATTATCCATGTTGAATCTTTCCAGGACCTTTTGAATATAAATAGCCTGCGAAAGATACAATTTCCTCGCCACCTTGTCTCGCTCGATTCTCATGCCCAAAATCTGTTTGGCCTCTCCAAGATCCTTCATTGAGAAACGTTCAGACAATTGCTTCTTCAACTTATCCAACTCCTTTGCATCAGCTCCTGCGATCAACATGTCGTCAACGTATAACAAAAGGATAAGATAGCTTTTGTCGAACCTCTTGTAGTAGCAACAATGATCAGCGTGGCATCTCGTGTAGCCAATTTCCAATATAAAACTATCAAACTTCTTGTACCACTGCTTCGGAGCTTGCTTCAGGCCATACAAGCTCTTCTTCAACTTGCACACAAGATTTTCTTTACCCTTCACCACGAATCCCTCAGGCTGTGTCATGTACAAGTTCTCCTCCATAGCACCATGAAGGAACGTCGTCTTTACATCTATCTGATGTAACAACAGGTTTTCGTATCATTGCTTAAACCTTTTGACAACCAGCCTGGCCTTGTAGCGCTTGCTAACATCGGCTTCAACCTTGATTCGATAAACCCACTTGCAGTGCAATGCCTTCTTTCCCTTTAGGAGCTCCACAAGTTCCCAAGTGCCATTTAGAAGAAGAGATGCAATCTCATCATCCATAGCAACTCTCCACCTCCGCTTGTTACTACCAGTACCTGCCTCTGCATAGCATTCAGGCTCACCACCGCCAGTAAGTAGCAAATAAAAATTAGAGGGCGAGTACTTATCAGGTGTGCGTCGCTCTCTAGCCAGTCTTGGCAGCGGATTGTTCGGTGGTAGGGTTCTTGGCTCTTCATCTGGAACCTCTTCAACATTCTAGCTCTCCTTGCTCCCACTCGAGTTTGAGATGTCTAACTCGAATACTTGGGAATCATAATTGCCAGAGCTCGATGCCTTCAATTTGTCCTTGTACTACACCTAGTTAATTGAAAACCACATCTCGAATAACCTTTCGGTTCTGCTCATTCCAAAGCCTATAATCGAACTCGTCTCCACCATAACCAATAAACGTGCACTTAACAGATTTAGCATCCAACTTACTTCTACTAATAGGATCAATATGAGCATAAGCAACACAACCAAAGATGCGTAGGAAAGATAGATTCACCTCTTTTCCCGTCCACTCTTCCTCGGGTATCCTATTATCCAACAGAACTGATGGACCTCTATTGATTAGGAACGCAGCTAGGGTTGTAAATGAATCGAATAATTTTGCTCGATTCGAGATTCGATTCGAAATTGCCTGATTCGTATTCAAAATTATTCGATAATAAATATTCGATTCGATTCGATTATTATTCAAATACTTAAATGAAATATTGATATTCGATTCGATATTCGTAGTTATTCGATTCGAAATATATATATATATATATATATATAAATAATTTTTTATTTTAAATTATTGAATATACTAAAAAGTAAAACCTAAACCTAATTCACTAAAAGTTATTCCTCAAATCAGCGCCTCCTCCTCAACCTCATTCCTCAAATCAGCGCCGCACAGCTCCCGCCTGCACCTGAACCGCGTCGCCTGCACCGGTCCGCTCGTCGCGCCTGCATCTGCACCGCACCGCATCGCCGCATGCCTCTGCATCGCCGCCTGCTCCAGAGATTGCACCGCACCGCATCGCCGCCTGCATCTGCACCGGTCGCCGCACCTGCATCTGCATTGCCGCGCGGTCCGTGCCGCCCCACCCTTCCGGCCGCAGATCTGCTCGCCGCCTGCTCCAGAGCTTGCACAGCGTCGCCGCACCGCCTGCACCCTGCCAGCCGCAGATCTGCTCACCGCCTGCTCCAGAGCCTACAGCGCGTCGCCGCGCCTGTTTACTTGCTGCCGTGCTTGAGTATCTCGCAGCTGAGGTATTGCTTCTATTTTCCTGCATTTTCAATTCTGGGTTTTGGTGTTGCTAGATTTCTGAATCTGATCGTGCACTTTAGTTGAACCTATCTTTTCTTTTCTGTTGGGACTTTTTCTGATTTTCTGTGAGAAATTGGCGTAGTGAATCGGGTATTTTTTTTAGTTTTGAGCGTTGATTGAGCTGGTTAGGGCTAACTACAGCAGTATCCTTTAAGCAGATTAGTGGCGTTTTTTATATTTAAGCATCTGAATTTCTTGTTTTTTTTGAAGCATCTGGATATCTGCACAGGATAAGTAGCTTGAGTTGTAATAAATTTCTTGTGATTTTATGTTTGTTTTGGCAGAATGCAGTTAATGGACAATTCAAATCTAATAGAAAATACTCCTCAAGTAGATGAGATTATGGTGGAAGTGAATGATGTGGAGAAAGAAGTTGTGGATTGAAGAGGTGTTTGCAAAAGAAGCTTCACGTTAAGTTACAAGCTTGAAGGAAGATTGAATGCTTGACATTTGTTCTAGTATCATCTTATTTTGATGTATTTGAAACTTTTCATGATGTATGTTTCTACATGGATATTGTTTATTTTACAATATTTTGAATTTGTGGCTTATATATTATTTAACATTTTTTTTCACTTCAGATTTTTGAATCGAATATTTTCGAATCGAATAATATCGAATACAAGTCGAATACTCGAATCGAATATTCGAATCGAGTATTCGGTTTGACAATTTAAGGAACTATTATAAAACGAATCGAATACTCGAATCGAATCGAATAACTCGAAAATATCAACGAATTGAATAACGAATCAAATTTAATATTCGAACTCGAATCGAATCACGAATCGAATAATAGTTTCATTTCACGAATACGAATCGAATATGTTGATATTCGCTTCGATTCGATTCGATTACAACCCTAAATGCAGCTGTGTTGACTGCATCTGCCCAAAATGACTTAGGCAACCCACTTTTCAGCCTTATGCATCTAGCTCGCTCATTCAACGTCCTATTCATACGCTCTGCTACTCCGTTTTGCTGGGGAGTTCCTTTCACAGTTTTCTCCATGCAAATCCCATTCCCAGCACAATATTCTTTGAACTCATTAAGTTCATATTCTCCTCCATTGTCAGATCGTAGACACTTCACCTTCAGCCCTGTTTCAGTTTCTACAAGGGCTTTCCACTTCCTGAAAGCATCAAACGCATCAGATTTATTTTTAAGAAAATAAACCCATACCTTTTTAGTGGAATTGTCAATGAAGTTCATGTAGTATTCCGAGCAACCAAGGGACTTTACAGCAGGTCCCCATAGATCACTATAGACCAGCTCCAACTTCTGCGTCTTCAAGGTTTTGTTGCCTCTCGAGAAGCTTACTCTCTTCTGCTTCCCAAACACGCAATCCTCACATAGGCCAACCTCAACAGTTTCCAGGCCAGACAACCTACCCTTTGAACACATTATCTTCATCCTCTTTTCGCTCATGTGGCCAAGTCGATAATGCCACAAATCTGCATTGTTCACTGATCCTGCAAGATCAATGCAATCTTTGGAGTTAGTTGTCATATACAACGTGTCCTCCTTCTTTCCACGAGCTACAGTTATAGCTCTCTTAGTTATCTTCCAATTACTGCAGCCAAACGTCACTGTGTAGCCCTCTGCATCAAGCTGCCCAATCGAAAGCAAATTTATTTTCAGACCGAGAATATGTCTGACTTGATTCAGCTTTAACACGGATCCGTTGGATGTCACAACTCGCACGTCTCCCTTTCCCACGATTTTTAGGGGTTCATCATTAGCAAGATACACCTGTCCAAAATCGCCAGAGACGTAGTTTTCCATTATTTCGACATTACTGCATGAATGGAACGACGCTCCTGAATCCAACACCGATGATTCTAACGGACTGCTCATGCTCAAGACCAACACATCACCTTCATCGTCTGATGTGATTGGGTTTGTTGTCTTCTTGTCTTCCTGATCCTTATTCTTATTTTTCTTCGATGGTGCTTTACACTGACTCTTATAGTGCCCGTACTCCTCACAATTCCAGCACTGAATTGACCCCTTATCCTTTCTGGATTGGCTCTTTCCTCTGGACTTTGACCTTTCCTGATTCTGCTTTCCCTTCGATCTGCCTCCATTTTCCGTGCTCAGTGCTGCTCTCGAAGAAGAATATCCAGATTGTTTTATGTGGATTTCTTCGCCAATCATCAGATCCCTTACTCTGTTGAATTTCAATTTCGTATCTCCGACACTAACTGCAGTCACTAAGTTCACCCAACTGTCTAGCAGAGAAGATAGCATAACTAGGGCACGAAGTTCGTCATCGAACTTGATATCAACTGAGTCCAACTGTGCGGTGATCAAGTTGAATTCGTTCAGATGTTGTTGCACCGGTGTACCCTCTGACATGTTCAGATTAAACAAACGCCTTATCAGATATACCCTATTCGCCGTGGACGGCTTCTGATACATCTCCTCCAGGATCTTCAGCATCTCCCTCGTCGACTTTGTTCCAGTCGTGTGATAAGCCACGTCTTTGGACAGCGACAAACGAATCTCGTTCATCGCTTTTCTATCCAGCAGCTCCCACTCGTCCGCTGACATCTTTTCTAGTTTTGGTTTGAGAGGCAAGTATAGATCTTTACCGTAGAGGTAATCTTCGATCTGCATCTTCCAGAAGCCGAAATTTGATCCATCAAACTTCTTGATTGCAACATTTCCGTCGTTCATTGTGACTGCTTCCACCGAACCCGATGCTCTGATACCAGTTGTTAGGGAATAAACACAACAGCAATCACGAAATAAGAACGAAACACACACGAGAATTATTTACCCAGTTCGTTACGTTGTGTGCCTACGTCTGGGGGCGATGCCAAGCCAGGGTTTCCACTATATGATTTTTTGGATACAAATTATAGTGGGAGAATAGCTATATATATAGCAATATTAATGAAGCCCTAACCCTAGTCAAACTAGGAGACATGCTTGGGCGCCAAGAATACTACAGCCCAAAACCAATCAGGCTCCATACTCAACAGTTGAAACCAGATTTCCTTCACAAGTATGCTTGAAGTTCAAGTATTTTTAGAATTTACAAGAACTAAGTCACATAATGTACAGAAAAGGAAAACAAATTTAAAAATAAAAATAAAAAATAGAGAGAACAACGTCGCGGGGGCTGACAACAGGCAGCGGCGAGGGAAGATGGCAGCGGCGGGGACGGTCGGACGGTGGGAATCGACGGCAATAGTGAAATCGGCGGCGGGGGACGGAGAATCGGCGGAGGAAAGGAAGAAAAACAAATGGGGAAAAAATTACAAACCCTAAGTATATCCCGCTTATTTAACGATCGATTTTCAATATAACGACCGAAAACTCGATCGTTAAAATGAATAATTTATTTTTTTTAATCTGATATATAACGACCGAAAAATACGATCGTTAAAAATAATTAATAATTATTTATTTTTTTATAATTGTTAACGACCGAAATTTGGTTGATTGTTAATATTGAAGTGACGTGAACAGTGTAAAAGCAAGATCAATTTATAAAAGGGTTAAGATCGATACTAATAATGATTCAATAGGGTAACTTGTTGGGAACCTTGTGGAATATCCTAACCCTTGTTTTGATGATACCAAAATTCATAGGACTTATATGTAATAGACTAGAATCGTTTTGAACTCAAGCGTTAGAGTTCGTTTCTAGTTTAGTTGCGGTGTCGAAGACTGAAGACTGAAGACTGAAGACTGCAGTTACCAACTGAAGTATCAGTTGAAGAATCAGTTGAAGACTGATTATTTAATGCGCGCAAAGGACTGATACTAAAGTCAAGTATCAGTTGAACATTCCTCCTAGGACTGATCTTCCAACGTTCAGAGGAATCCACGTACGCACAAGTACAGCCGCATTAAATGCAGAGATCTCAGAATATCTTATCTCTGCAGAGGTCATTCCTATCTGGTGGTTACTTTTCAGAGATGTCACATCTCCTGTCCATCAAAGAGAGCCGTTTCCACACAGACAAGGAACCTCGAAGATTGAAGTCTCAGCCCAAATTCGAATTGCTCTCCAACGGAAGAAATCTCGAGGATGATTTACGCCAACGGATCTATTCAAGAGTTCTCCTACAAATAGCGCTCGAGGATCACTTCAATCTTCACCGATTCAACGACATAAGCTGAAGCTCTGCCGAAATTGCTACTCAGCCTAAAGCTTAACCGCCCAAAGCTTGAATCGAAGAAGAGAATTCCAAAGCCAAAATCAGTCACTGTTGATTACATACATTCTCTTAGACCCTAGGCATATATCTGTTTACCCAGAAGCCAAAGGTCAAACTTGCTTCAAAGAACTTGAAGGATAACTCATTACTGAAGAGCTTTCAGTATCATTCGTCAACCCTGTTGGTCAAAACTGATTTCAGTAAAACAGGAGTCTTTGTTTGCATGTAAAGTTTTATTTTTATCTCTGACTGAGATCACTCTGATTGAGGTCAGTAGATAATCATAAAAATAGCCTATAGGTGTATTCCCCCCCTATACACCTATTCGAGACCCCCCGGACCTAACAATTGGTATCAGAGCAGGTTGTTCGCAAGAACTATCTGTCTCTGACTAGATTCTATTTGAACTAGATCCTTTGTCTTAAAGGTCTCGAAAAAGTTTTACTCTTTCTTTTTGTGCTTGCTAACTACTCTATCTGCTGTTATCTGTTTTCTCTTTTTTGATGGAGACTAACCACAGCAAATTATCTTCTCTACCTATGTTTAGTATTGAAAAATACGACATATGGAAGTTTCGGCTTGAAAGCTTCCTCACCGCCCAACATTGCCGAATGTGGGAAGTCATCACCAGCGGACCAATCACCATCACCGAAACGATCAAAAGGATCCCTGCTGATCTCCGACAGGATCCTTACGATGAGGTCCAGCCCAAGTCAAAGGCAGACTTCACCACAGAAGAAAGGAAGCAAGATGAGTTAGACAACCTCGCCAAAAGCATCATCTCCGGCACCGTTCCTGACAAGCATGTCATGAAGATCATCAAGTGCGGAACAGCAAAGGAGATGTGGGACATTCTGGAAAGAATGTGCGAGGTTCTGAGGAAATCAAGGAGAATAAGCTATCCATAGCTTGCCAGAAATTCGACTCCTTCCTCATGCTCAAGAATGAATCTGTCGAGGAAATGGAACAAAGATTCAATCTCATCTTGAATGAAGTTCAATCCATTTCCAAAGACAAATACACTCAACGAGAAATCAACCTGAAGATTCTTCGAGCACTGCCACGTGGAGAATGGCAGATCTACTCAGTCGCTCATCAACATAAGCCAGGATTCAGTCAGCTCCCGACAAACAAGCTTTTCTCCGATCTCATGGCAAATGAGTTCGACCTTCTGAGAAATCTTGGTAACAAGAAGGTTGGAGGATCAGACGAAGATGGTCCATCAACCTCAAGAGGAGTTGCACTGAAGGCCTCAACCAGAGAAGGCAAGAAGCAGATCAAGGAGCCAACGGAACTCAACCCAGAGGACTTCTTCAGTCAATATGCCTTGTTGACTGAAAGATTCAACAAGATGGAGTCCAAGTTCCGAAAGTATAGAAGGTTCCACAAGCAGCACTACAAAGGAAAAGAAAGAGAAGGGAACTCCAGACATTCCACAGATCGAAGCGGAGAAAGGAAGTCAGCCGCTTACGACATCAAAGATTTGGAATGCTTTGGATGTAGAAAGAAAGGGCACTTTCGACATGAATGCCCTGATCTGACTCCAGCTGAGCGCAGGGAACTGAAAGCTAAGAAAGATCGTAGCTTTTCGAAGAAGAAAGCGATGGTTGCTGACGATGCTGACTCTTCCAAAGACACATCAGAATCATCCAACTTCGACAGTTCCAGCTCAGATGATGAGAGCCGAGCCCTGATGGCCAATGAATCAGAAAGCGTGGCTGACATTAGCTACGACAATGGAATGAATGGCCCAGAGGTAAACTCTCACTCAAAAACTCCTTATACTGATAACTTCCTGATGCTTTCAGGAGACCACTCAGAATCTGGAGATAGCTCATCCGATGAAACTGACGAGTTTGATCAGCTCTTGACTGATCACTGTCAGCTGAGGAAAATGTTCGAAGATCTCCTCAAGTAGAATCAGAAAATGGACAAGGAGATCAATGATGAACGAGCTAAGAATCAGACAATCATCTACTTTCCGGATGAAACTTGTCTTGATCAACTAATCATGGAGAACAGCCGACTGAAAGAAGAGCTCAGAATCTCCAACTCAGAATGTGAAAGAGCATCTCATGAAATCAAGAGGCTCAATCACAAACTGGAGGAAACAGTCAAGAACTGCATGATGCAGTCTCCCATGATGAGCAACTTTCCATCGAAAGGCCTGGTCAACAGCATCGGAGGAAAGGTTGCAGCTGCCAAAGGAAATGATATCATGATCATCTCAAAGGACGATCCTTCTGAAATCACAACCTCAGAAGAATCAAGAGATCATGATATGGATGAAGTTCGCAAGCGCAGACTGATGGCTAGATCAAATGTTCCACCTCCACGAAGCTACAGACGAGCTAAGGAGGCCCCCAACCAGATCATTCTATTGAAAAGACTGGAAACCAGATTTCAGTCAAAGATCCGGGAAGGAACATCAGGAGTCAAGAAGAATCTTCCTCATCAACCCAGGGGAAAGAAAAGCCACATCAGTCAGAAACTAACATCCTCAGTTCAGTTTCAGAAAGAACAACATCCATGGAGACCAAGCAATGCTGAGTCCAGTCGAGCCATGCCACTTCCTCGACGACAAACTACTGGACTTCAGCCAAATCTCCACAAGTCTGCAAAGACTCGAGTATCTCAGGTAAGATACTTTTCTGAGTAAAGAAGACCTCAACCACTCATCAGACAGAACTGCTACAAGAGTGAGGCCTTCAAAAGGATTTCTCAACAGAAGAATGCTCATGTGCCAGCTGAAGCGCCAACGACGTCAATTAGACAATCAACAAAGCGCAAGAGACCAGCCAGACCAACTCTGAAGCAGATATGGGTTCCAAAAGGAACTCGAGCTAACATCGAAGGACCCAAAGCTTGATTGGGTGCCTGAAGCAACTCTTTCTTGCAGGTCAATGTCAGGAAACATAAAAACAAGGAAGAGGGCAAAGCTTCAATCAGAACGTGGTATCTGGACAGTGGCTGTTCGAAGCATATGACGGGGTACAAAGAATATCTATCTCAGTATGTTGAGAAAGCTGGATCCAAAGTTGCATTCGGAGACAACTCAATCGGAGAAACAAAAGGCTACGGTGTGCTCAACATGGGTAACGCTAGTATCAGTAATGTTAGCTTTGTTTCTGGTCTTAAACATAATCTGTTGTCTGTGAGTCAATTTTGTGACAGTGGTTTCACAGTGAAGATCAAGAAGGATGAATTCACTGTTAGAAACAATCAGAAGAAGGTGGTTCTGAAAGGATTCAGACAAGGAAGTCTCTACGTCGTTTCTTGGGAAGACAGCCCACCAGAAACATGCCTCATCAGCAAGAGCAGCTCGGAGCTCAACTGGCTATGGCACAAGAGACTCAACCATCTCAACTTCAAGACAATCAACAAACTTGCTAAACATCAACTGGTAGAAGGCCTTCCTTCTATTGTGTTCCAGAAGAAGCAAGAATGTGAAGCATGCCTCAGAGGAAAGCAGACGCGGATGTCATTCAAGTCAAAGTCAGGACACTCATCTGAAAGGATTCTGCATCTACTTCACATGGATCTGTTTGGCCCGATCACTCCAAGAAGCTACAACGGTAGGAAGTACACCTTAGTAGTTGTGGATGATTATTCACGATATACTTGGATTATCTTTCTCTTCAAAAAGAAAGAGACACTGGAGGAACTGCCAAAGCTGCTGAGAAGACTGAGCGTTGAAAAGGAAGTCAACATCATCAGCATCAGATCAGATCGTGGGACTAAGTTCCTCAATACTGTCATTCGTGAGTATTGTGATGAACAAGGAATCAGTCATCAAAATTCTGCAGCAAGAACTCCACAGCAGAACGGAGTTGCAGAAAGAAGAAACCGGTCTCTAAAGGAAGCAGCAAGGACGATGCTAGCCGAGTCAAAACTTCACTTGAAGTTTTGGGCCGAAGCAGTCAACAACGCATGCTACACGCAGAATCGCTCCTTCCTCACTCAGAGACATGGAAGAACTCCATACGAGTTATGGAAGAACAGAAAGCCATCGATTGCCTACTTTCATGCTTTCGGTTCTAAGTGTTTCATACACAACAATGATAAGAAGAGGTTGAACACTTTCGATATCAAAGCTGATCCAGGAGTCTTTCTTGGATACTCTGGAACAGAACGTTCAAGCAAAGCCTATCGAGTGTTTAATACTCAAACTCTTTGTGTTGAAGAAACACCTCATGTGGTCTTTGATGAGTCTTCAGATGGTTTCAGGGAACAAGAAGCTGAAAAGTATGTTCAGATCGCTGAAGGTTCCAAAGCTGAAATCCACAACACCGAGCCCTCTACTGTCTTGATATGGGGACCAGGCAAAGATAAAGATACTGAGATGCTTCAGTATCAGAAGATCAACCAAAGGTCTGAAGTTCAGACTGGAGCCAATGAAGACGACATCAGTCAAGGGGGAACTCCAGTTACTGAAGTTCGAGTTGAACGCGCAGAAGCCGCTCCAGCTCAATTCTCCCCTTCTCCAGAAGGTGCTCAACACCCCAGAGCAATTCTGACCGAAGAAGCCCCACCTTCCCCTGAAGAGATCAAGAAGTATCGAAGATGGTTTGAACTCCACTCAAAGGAGAACATCATTGGAGAACCATCAGATGGCGTCAAGACTCGGAGATCAATGTGCAACCTCGTCTTCGACATCAATCAGAACTGCATCAATGAAGATAAGAATTTCAGCTGTTTCTTATCAACTACAGAGCCCAAGGATATTGTAGAAGCTCTGAAGTCTACTCAGTGGGTCATCGCTATGCTAGAAGAACTCAATGAATTCAACCGGAATTCAGTTTGGGAGCTTGTGGATCGACCAGATGATGCAAAGGTGATTGGCTTGAAATGGATTTTCAAGAACAAGAAAGACGAAGAAGGAAACGTTGTGAGAAACAAAGCAAGGCTAGTGGCTAAAGGATACAGTCAAGAAGAAGGAATCGACTACGACGAGACGTTCGCCCCAGTTGCCAGATTGGAAGCAATCAGACTCTTCTTAGCCTTCGCAGCTCACAAAGGTTTCAAGGTACACCAAATGGATGTCAAGTGTGCATTTCTCAATGGAGTGCTCACAGATGAAGTCTATGTAGAACAGCCTCCAGGGTTTGAGGTTGCTGGACCAGAAAAGGTGTACAAGCTGAAGAAAGCGCTCTATGGGTTGAAGCAAGCACCAAGAGCGTGGTATGATACTCTCTCGGAGTATCTGATTGAACAAGGCTTCAAAAAGGGATCTGTGGACAGAACTCTGTTCACTCTCAAAGAAGGAGAAGATCTATTGCTTGTTCAGATTTATGTCGATGACATAATCTTCGGATCCAAATCCGAACGCATGTGCAAGAAGTTTGCTGACATCATGACCAACAAGTTTCAAATGTCCATGATGGAAGAAATGAATTTCTTTCTAGGATTGGAAGTCAAGCAGACCAACGAAGGAATACTGATCAACCAGTCCAAGTATGCCAAGGAGCTGATAGCTAAGTTCGGTATTCAGCACATGAAGTCAGTCAAGATCCCAATGAACATAAACTGGAAAGTTGATCCAGGTTCAGAAGGAAACTCTGTTTCTTCGAAGAAATACAGAGAAATCATTGGATCTTTGCTGTATTTGACTGCGAGCAGACCAGATATCGCATTTGCAGTCGGGGTATGTGCAAGATATCAATCAGATCCTAAGGACGCTCATTTGGATGCAGCTAAGCGGATTCTGAGATATCTCAAAGGCACGCCCAATTTAGGATTGTGGTATCCAGCAGACGACGACATCAAGCTCACCGGATATTCAGATTCAGACTTCGGTGGATGCAAGCTTGATCGCAAATCAACCTCCGGAACATGTCAATTCCTAGGCAACAAGCTCATCTCTTGGTTTTCAAAGAAGCAGACTTCAGTCGCTACCTCTACAACTGAAGCTGAATATGTTGCTGCCGGAAGCTGCTGCTCACAAATCCTGTGGTTAGTCCATCAACTAAATGACTATGGGATCGACGAAAAGGAAGTTCCTATCTATTGCGACAGCTCCAGTGCTATTGCAATCTCCCAGAATCCAGTTCATCACACCAGAGTAAAGCATATTGAGATTCGACATCACTTCATTCGTGATCATGTCGAAAAGAAGAATGTCTCTGTGGAATGGATTCCCACTGCTATTCAGAGAGCGGACTTGCTGACCAAGGCTCTTCCAGAAGAAAGGTTCAATGATCTTTGTGCAAAGATCGGCCTCATCAACCCTGAAGAGTGATGCTGTGTTTGAAGATTCTCTCAAACAGTCATGCTGACTGGTGGTCAACCAACAGCTGCTTCTACGATCGCCGACGTGGAAAGCAATGAAGTCCGAATGCTCATCTGAAGAAGAAGTCATCCTCATGTTTCAACCAGGATCACGTGGTATCAACTGACTACGATGTTCAGTTGATCAGTAAGTATTTTAAAATGCTTACCTTTCAAAATCAGTTATTTCAGTTATGAGCTTTAAGTTTTTAGTTCAAAATCTTTTCTCTAACTGATCAGTTTCTTTCAAAAACTTTAACTGATTGTTGGATTTGTTGGAAAATGGAATATCCGAGAAGGACAAGATTTTTATAAAGTGAAAATCTGTTTTGATTGAACTTGTCCTGATCTTATTACCAAAATCCTTCCAACCTTTTTGCCTCTGCAATAAATTTTTTTGAAAAGCTCATTGACATGACAGAATGCAATGATGCCTTTCAACTTTTTAGAAAACACAGTCCCTCGCAGTGACGGCGGACGCACATTTTCTCTTCAATTGCATTTTAGGCACAGTTTTCGAAAAACCTTTTCATCTTCTACATGGTTCACATCTTGTCTATTTATACCATGTTGTCTTCACGATTTTTCTGCATCAACTAACAACTCTCCACAGCCTTCACTGTGAGAAAAAGTTTCAATTATTTCAAAAGTTGCAGAGAAAATTTGTTCCGACTAAAGGAGAAATCTATGACTGCAAAGTCATGGAGTGGAAGAATGACGCTCACATTCTTGGTCTTCACCGGACCTTTCCACTGGATCTCAACGTCTCTCCGGCGTCAAAGTTTGCTCTACCCTCACTTGTATCCAGCGAAGCGAGCGTCTTCCATCATCATGCTCGGCACATGGATTGGAAGTTCCTGTCTAAAATATGGACAGACTTCACCTATTTTTCAGGAAGCTTCTCGCCTTTTGGTGAAGCCTCCATGTGGTGCAACAGCAATGCGCAGAAGCTCATTGCCATCCGGCGCAAAATCGACAGTGCTAGTCCTCACGACTACCACTGATTCGATTCTCCATCTTCACATCTTCTTCTCTCCCATGTATGACAAGGCGCGTTTTGATCCTGTTCTTTCATCAACGCCTCGCCATGCATTTCCTTCGTTTCTCCTCCCCTCCTCTCGCACTCCTATAATTCTTCTCTCCTCATCTGTCTCCTCGCTCTCCGGATAGTATGTATAGCTGCATCTCATGATTATCTCTAACGATGCTATGCATACTTTCCTTTCCTTCACACTGCTTCTCATCATTCCTCTGTCTCCCCGCCTTCTCCGTCCTCTATTTTTCATTCTTCTTCACCCACTCCTGACGTCCTTCTCCTTATGCATATTCGGGACTCCTCCCATTTCCAAGTCGTTCTCACAACTTGAAAATTGGAGTTGATGTCTCATTTGATTTCAGCTTCCATGGTCATCTCTCTTTTTGATGTTGCCAAAAAGGGGGAAAGAAGTCAGAGTCAGTGAGCAACCCTTTCTTTGGGTTACTCATGTCCCTATTTCTTGATTGTAGATGGGATAGCTAAGGATCACCAGAAGGATGACGTTTCAGAAGAGACCTCAATTCAACGGAACACAAGTGAGAGTGGAACAAGCTTAGGAACATGAAGACACGAAGACAGAAGATGAAGATCAAGAAGTTCAAGGCGCAGCCAAGCAGACTGCTGGAGTCCATGGGTTTTCCATGATGTTTTTGTTTTTCTTTTTACTCCAATGTAAGTCTTGCTCTGTACCTCGACTGATGGCTTATCAGTCTTTATTAATGAAATGAACTTCTTATTGATCTCAACCTGAAGACAATGACTCTTTGTCCAGGCTCTGATTATGGTTTTTCTGTCTTGTTTTAGTTCTGTTTTTAGAACTGTTTTCGTTCTTGCTCTAAGTACAAGTTGTTTAGGATCTATTGTTAAGGGGGAACTGTTTTCACCCCTTGTTTAGAACTTGTACTGTGAGCTCAGTCTTTTTGTTGTCTAGAACTGCTGTGTGGTTTTGGCATCATCAAAAAGGGAGAAATTGTTGGGAACCTTGTGGAATATCCTAACCCTTGTTTTGATGATACCAAAATTCATAGGACTTATATGTAATAGACTAGAATCGTTTTGAACTCAAGTGTTAGAGTTCGTTTCTAGTTTAGTTGCGGTGTCGAAGACTGAAGACTGAAGACTGAAGAACGAAGACTGAAGACTGAAGACTGCAGTTACCAACTGAAGTATCAGTTGAAGAATCAGTTGAAGACTGATTATTTAATGCGCGCAAAGGACTGATACTAAAGTCAAGTATCAGTTGAACATTCCTCCTAGGACTGATCTTCCAACGTTCAGAGGAATCCACGTACGCACAAGTACAGCCGCATTAAATGCAGAGATCTCAGAATATCTTATCTCTGTAGAGGTCATTTCTATCTGGTGGTTACTTTTCAGAGATGTCACATCTCCTGTTCATCAAAAAGAGCCGTTTCCACACAGACAAGGAACCTCGAAGATTGAAGTCTCAGCCCAAATTCGAATTGCTCTCCAACGGAAGAAATCTTGAGGACGATTTACGCCAACGGATCTATTCAAGAGTTCTCCTACAAATAGCGCTCGAGGATCACTTCAATCTTCACCGATTCAACGACATAAGCTGAAGCTCTGCCGAAATTGCTACTCAGCCTAAAGCTTAACCGCCCAAAGCTTGAATCGAAGAAGAGAATTCCAAAGCCAAAATCAGTCACTGCTGATTACATACATTCTCTTAGACCCTAGGCATATATTTGTTTACCCAGAAGCCAAAGGTCAAACTTGCTTCAAAGAACTTGTTCTTTGTAAGTATAGTTGGCACTCGTTTAAACCTCTCCCCCATAAGAGTGTTTGAGTTGTTCGGAGTTCAGGAAGGTACTCTGAACTCTGAGTGAAAAGTCTGAGCACGAGGTGTGCTTAGCAGGGAAATCCTACGCGAGGTGTGTGGGTGCTAAAGAGGGGTTATCTTCAGTTTACGGTTGTGTGCACCAGGCAAGCACACGGGTATGGTTTGCAGTGCACCAGGCAAGCACTTGCGGAGTGGATTGTTGGTCTGATCAACCAGCCGTGGATGTAGGAAAGGGTTTTTCCGAACCACGTAAAAGTCTCTGTGTTATTTACAGCTTTCAGTTTTACATTCATACTTGTGCTATTTCATTTGATAAAACTAAACACTGACTAACAGCAAAGAGAAACTTTAATCCAACAACTTGCTCCACCGAGGCTATTGCGAAACTAAGTTTAATTTCCGCTGCGAATGATATCAATCTGACTGAACTATCCTCTGATAGTAAGGAAGAGCGATATCATCTCTATCTTAGCAAACACGACTGAAGCCCTTATTTGAATCAGTTAAGTTTCAGTAACTTAACTGATAACTCATTACTGAAGAGCTTTCAGTATCAGTCGTCAACCCTGTTGGTCAAAACTGATTTCAGTAAAACAGGAGTCTTTGTTTGCATGTAAAGTTTCGTTTTTATCTCTGACTGAGATCACTTTGATTGAGGTCAGTAGATAATCATAAAAATAGCCTATAGGTGTATTTCCCTCCCCCCCATACACCTATTCGAGACCCCCCGGACCTAACATAACTTTAGTCAACAAACTGAAGTTTAAGTATGGTTTCAGTCTTTCAGTTTTTGAAATCAGAGTAATGTTATAAATCTTATTGAAGTTTTTCAAGCTTATCAGTTAGATTAATAACACTCAGCGGAAACGATTTTACGGAATAGCCTTTCGTGAATCACGTTGTTAGTTTTAGGGTTTCTCATTTATCAGTTCAGTTTCAGTATAAGCAGTGAACATGCACAAGTAATAGAAAATAGAAAATACTGAAAGCAAACAACACAGAGAATTTTTACGTGATTCGAAAAATACTTTCCTACGTCCACGGTCAGTTGTTCATACTGACAATCGATTCGGCTCATACTTACGGGTGCATAGCAAACTTTACTATTGAAATACACGTTTCAGTGCCAACACATTGGGTTGGACTTCTCTTTCTTAGCTCGCAAATGCTAAGACAACACGCTATCTAGCTTGCGGGGGCTAAGTACTCTAGAGTCCAGACAAATGTCTCGAACTCTCTCTTTCAAACTCTATTTTCACTCTTTAGAAAATGGTTCGAATCTCCAACTAGGATTACTGAGAACAGGTTCTCAAGTAATCGATTTCTAGGCATAGGATGGCAAGAGTATTTGCCTAGACACGCTAAGAGAATTTATGTATATCAGATAGACTGATATTTACAGCAGTGTCACGACCGGACTTAACTAAGGATAGGTAAGCCGGGAAACCGTGACTAGGGAAGGGAAATTATGAGAGGGGACAGAAAGGGGTGATAAATAATTATAAAGGAATTAAATTAAGATTAAGATATAATATGAGAATAAGTCACACATATATAGATAATAGCGAGTAATCGGTCATGAGTATCCGATTTAAGTGTTTATATAATAACTTGATTTGACAATCCAACATAATAGGATAAACTGCATCATAACTGAGTGTTCGCAGCGGAAATGAGAACGTGATACATGTATGAAGACATGTATCGCCAAGAGTTTATTTAGTAAATATGACAAAGCTCCACACGACACCCCATCATCATCACCCATCACTGCTCAACCTACACATTTAGAAATACATGCAGGGCTGAGTACAAAGTACTCAGTAGACATATGCCGAAAATCATATACATATTAATAAACTGTAAATTGTCATGCCATTTCAAAAGTATAGCCAGGGATTTTTACTTATAAAGGCCCAAGCATACTAAATTCATTTGTGATTCTAAAGTTCGACTGATCAGTCTAAGTTCTTTTGTATTCTATCATATCTGAAGCTGTGTGCTGGAGAGGTGGCCACCTCTCACGGACACTTGACCGGCCAACCCGCTCGATGACTCACGGTCTCTGTGTACACTAATCCTGGCAGGATAGCTATCCGCTCAGGATCCGAATTCGATTATAATCTGGCATATAGATATCATACTAAAATCTAAAATATTTATTGCAAGACAATAGTTGAAATAATTTCAATTTAAATATTTCTGAAAATAATAACTTGCTCGAATGTAAACATTTATTTTGCTTGATATATATATGAAAGTAATGCCTACCTGTTGTAGAGTTTCGCTACTAAGGCAGTGATTCTCCCGATAGCACCGACTCCCACGCTTGACCTTTTATTATGAGAATACAAGATAAGACATTCGGGAATCCTCAATTAATGAGAATGCATGTTTACTATGAAGTCCTTATTAGTCTAGCAATTATTATTCTAAGGTAATAACCCAAGTAGTTTTATTAATAATCATGACTATGATTAAATAATAAAACTAAATTAAAGATTTGACTAACGAGTTGGACTAATAACACATATTAATAATAATCTCAACTTAGGGTATTTAATACCCTTCTTAGAATTAATCTAGTTAACCTCAAAGTCTAAGTTAATAAACCAAATAATAATTAATCAAGGCTTATTTAAAATAAAAAAAAAACCATAATTTAAATAAATGAAATCTGTTAGCCCATATTTTAAAAAAAACTAGCCCAAGATTCTGAAGCCTAAAAACGCAGCCCAATTTTAGTTTTGTTTTAAAACCTTGGCCCAAAGTGGAGGCCCAAATTTCAGCCTATTTACCTCCCTCTCTCTACGTCTCTTATCCCACTCTCTCTCTCCCTCACAATTTCAGATCTCTCTCTCTCTTCAAAGAAACGCACACACACAGACGCACATCTCATTCTCTCACGCGATCTACCGCCGCCGCCTGAGACCGGGGAAGGATCCGGCGCAACCGCCGCCGACAGATGTTGCTGTTGTCGCTGCTGTCTGAGATCGGCGGTCAAAACGCCTGCTGGAGGAACGCCGCCGCCGTTAGCTCGTCCGAAGTCGCCGCCAACTGCCGCTGCTGTTTCGCCGGAGTCGCGGCCTGGAGCTGCTGCTGCTCGTCCGGTGGTCAGTGGCTCTGATACGATCCGTATCAATGGTGGAGCAATTCGAGTAGCTCAAACTCCAGAATCAAGAGAGAAGAGAGAGGTTTGATAACTATCAACCAAAATATTCATTTCTTAACGAGTAACTTGGAGATTACAATATTTATAACATTGATAAAGGAAACCATACTGGGCTAATGGGCTGTAGCATAATAGGGTTAATCTAGATTGGGCTTGGCGTATCATTCCCTACTCCTTCACAATCACCTTGTCCTCAAGGTGAAGCTACGAAAAATGGTGATGGAAGTACAAGATTCGGCCCACTAATTGCAAAAACTAAACTAAATAGTGCCGAAATAACAACTGCCCGACAACTTCTTGATAAAAGCTCTGTCTAAAAATCAACTAAGAAGCTTGATAAACTACGTCCACCATGTGCTCGACAATAGTTTCGGCTAAAAACTGATGCGAATCAGCTAGGCATGCCCACGAGATCCAGCGGCGGTTCGCCACATAGCTGGACTTCTTGACCAAGTCCACGATCCTTCTCCTTGACGTCGATGGCGTGATATGGCGCGGTTAATAGCAGAGACAAGCCTTGAGGCCGTGGAAGAACCCCAATTTTATAATCTCAGAGAAAGCGACGGAGACGAGCCTGGGCACTTGGGCTGTGGGCAGCCACAATCAAAGCTTTAGGGCCACTCATATTGGGCCCAATTATATTGATTGGGTTGGGCTTTTCATTCTTAGACTTGGGCCCAATAGGAATCTCATTGTCGACTGCTGGAGTAGGGTTGCCCGGTGAATCAAGGTCTTCGTCTCCATAACCCAGAAGGAGTAATTTTTTGTTGTGGCAAGGAAGATTCGGAGATGGTGGTGACTGACTGAGTGGGGAGGGGGTTGGCTGATGACTCACTGGAGGAATTATTGGTGGTGGTGGTGGTATTACAGGTGAAGGCAGAAAGTCTGCTGGGGGTGGCTCGGTGGGTGGAGGTGGTATTGACGGTGGAGGTGTTGGCGGCGGCGGCGGCGGCGGTTGGAGAACTATCAATGGTAGCGGAGTGGGCGAATGCAGAACGACGGCGAGAAAATCGGAGAGGGGCTGTGAGTGGTTGGGAATGGTGAAGGACTTGAGACATCCTTCGCTTTAACTTCAACTCCACCCATGGAATAAGGAGACTTGGGATCTCCAAAGTCATCCTCATCATCGGTGCCGAAAAGAATCAAATATTTGCTGCGGCATCGGTGGGTATCAGACCAAGTTTGGTCACAATTGTAACACAGTCTGAGGTCGTTTTTAGCTTCGATTTCAGATCGGCTTAGACGGCGAATGGGAAGATGTGATGTGGAGTGAGTTGTATGTAAGATTGGGGGAAACGATCGTGGTGGATAGGGAGCTGGAGTAATGGGTGGTGGGGAAGGAGATGAAAACAGGGAGGAATCTGGAGCCGCCTGAAAATAGGCGTCGGAGGAGGTTGGCCAGCTGTAGATGGCGGTCTGAAATTCTTCAATGGCAGCGAGTATATCGGATTTTGACATTTTTTTTTTGGATAATCAAAGAGAGATGAACTCTCAATGAAAGCACCAATTGATACGATCCGTATCAATGGTGGAGCAATTCGAGTAGCTCAAACTCCAGAATCAAGAGAGAAGAGAGAGGTTTGATAACTATCAACCAAAATATTCATTTCTTAATGACTAACTTGGAGATTACAATATTTATAACATTGATAAAGGAAACCTAATGGGCTGTAGCATAATAGGGTTAATCTAGATTGGGCTTGGCGTATCAGGCTCGCTGGAGGAGTGCCGCCGCCGGCCGCTGTTGTTGCCAGCAGGAGCCCGGCAGCCGCCTCTCCCGGAGCTGCCGTCGCCGTGGCCCCAGAACTCCGACAGTCCACCACCCTCTCCCTCTCGTTTTATCACTCCCGATAGGTTTGTAAATTTGAATAATTTGAAAACTCAATTGTAAAGATTTGATTTTGGAATGAAAACTTGGTTTTCTGTATTCTTAGTGAGATACACATTCAAATTCTGATTTCTTGTGAAAGCTTTGATGCGTATACAAATTCTGTAAACTGTAAAATGATATGCAATATTTGGTGTTGATATGTCTTGGATAGTAATGTGTGTACACAGGAAGAAGGTTGAAATTAATACCTTTACTGAACCTTGCTGAAAGAATAACTCTGCTCAAAACAAATACTCTGTACTTTAGAATTTAGCAATTGAAGTTTGTGGTTTTAAAACTGATTCATTTGAGTGAATTTATAGACGAATTGTTGCGACAATGGAGATTATGAACGTGGAATTTTTGGTGTAGGGAGTTGGAGATTTTAAATGCAGCTTTTGAAAACTTATGGATTGTTGTAGATTTTCTTCTGCAGCCTTTGAAAACTTTGCTCTCGGCGTGATCATCTTCTCCTGAAATTGGGGCTTTTTGGGTGTGATGGATTGCAGGGAAGATATTGCCGCTTTGAAAAAAAATTGCTGCAGTAATGATGCGTTGAGGGGAAGGTGGAATAGTGTAGGGAATAGTGTAGGAATTGATGTGTTGGATGAAAAATCGAGACATACATGTAGTGCCGTGATCTAGTTTCTCCTAGTTCCTGTAATAATTCTCCAATTCTCGCTAAATAAATACTCATCGTATAATATAAATTAAATCCTCAATCTTGGGATTTAATATGTGAAAGTCGGAATTAGTTCGCGACTTAATACTAAACACATATAGCGTGAAATAATAAAATTATTATTCACATAAGCTCAAGTTATAATTCTAACAATTCGATTTAAATAACACGATTTATGGAATCGGTTATAAATCTAAATTTTCTAATAATATTGATTGAATCAATCAATTGGTAAAGCAAAGTCTCAAACGTGTAGCTAACCCAATAATTAAATTATTGATTTGATTCATGATTGAATATTAAATCGCAGCTCTGTATCTCTTATACAGACTTTTGCTGAAATAATATTATCTGAACAAAATAGTCACAATAAATAATTAAAAGAATTTTATAACTAATGCACATATTTAATCTAATATGTATTTAAAAGAGCGGGGCATCACAAGCAGTGAGTATTCTTTTCTTCGATTCAAACTTTTAGCTAAGTAAAGGCTGAGTCTAAATTTTGGCAGAGATTCAGCGTGTGTGTTTGAATCGATTAGGAATGAGGTTGTTCCTTGAGCTCTATTTATAGGCAGAGGCTGGAGAAAAGATCCGTTAGAGGAGGTCTTTCTTCATTTTCTGTTATTTTACCCAGATTTGAAATCTTGCTCAGGTGCTCAATCTTCTTATCTCCTTAAGCCAGAAGAGGTATGGTCTTTGCTTACACAGGAGATGGTGTTGGAGAATAAAGTAACACGGAAACTGAAACTTTGCATGAAGAAGACGATTCATCATATCTCCGCATTAAATGCTTCATTTTTTGCATTAAATGCAGCTTGTACTGGAAGTCAGCAGCTTACTTTCCATGTGGCCTTCGATAGAACTGAGTGAGATATACTTAAGCTTCAACATCAATCCATATCTGCACAATCAGTCCGAGGTTTCCATCCGAAACTTTACTTCAATTTCAGTAAATGCTTCGACTGATGAGGTATACTTAAGTGATTCCCTAACACTTGTAATCCAGTATGGGTCCTTCATTTAATTCAGTCATTACTTCAGTTGGCCTTAAGTCATTAGTAATTCAGTCTTTCGGTCTTCGATACTTCAGTCCTTCAGTCTTCAGTCTTTAAGTCCTTCGGTCTTCAGTCTTCAGTCTTTGCCTCTTCAGTCTAACTAGGAAAAATGAACTCTAACACTTGAATTCATAAGAATTCTAGTCTAGAAAGAAAATATAAGGATTTTGGTATCATCAAAACTAAGGAAATGATATTTCAAATTATTTGCCAACAACTGCCCTTATTCCTATTAGTTTAAGCCCAATTGAACACTAGTTTAGATTAAGGCCATGTTTGATAAGTTGCTCAAGTTTTGTACAGATTAATAAACTCAAGCAAATGAAACAAGAGTTGGGCCTGCTTTGTTGCGTGGACATGTGTTTGATAGTCCACAGTATAGAGGACCAATAAATTCAACAATTGTTTGATAAGCAACGCAAAGATCCAATTATTTATATGTAATGACTATTATATCCTTGTTAGTTATATGAAATTCACAAACCCCATCTAATTCTCTCTCTCCCTCACTATCTGATTCTCTTTCTCTCCCTCACTCTTCCTATCAGTGTATCACTGTGAACGGCTCCGGCGCGGCTGTGTCCGACTGACGCCGCCTCTCGTCCGTTCCCCCCCTTCTCGATGCATCGCTCAATTTCTCAATTATCAAACCTTGCTGTTGTGTGTGTGAGAGAGTTTTGGGAGCAATTGTTGTTGTTTTTGGTGAGTTCAGTCGGGGCTCGGAGGAGTATAAAGTAGGGGAAAGCGGTAGCTACTGTTGTCCGACCGAAAGAGTGGCGGTGACTCTCACTATTCGTGGTTGGAATAAAGAGGAAGATGGGGTTGTTGACGGTGAGAATGGCGAAGGTGGTGGCGGTCTTGTTGACTGCTGGCGGTTCAGCGAGGGGAAGAGACAGAGGTGCGGGCGGTGGAGGTCGAAAGACCTCTGCTAATCGTACGGTGACAAAGCGACGGCGACGCGAATTCACGTCGAGCTGCTGCCCATCGGAGAAGAGAGCGGCCGTGAAATTTAGGGATGAGGGTTCCTGAAATTGGGGAATTCTGGAGGACTAACAAATTGAAGGTCAGGATAGGGGAAGGAGTAGAGTCGGGGCTGGAGAATGGTGGCAGCAGCGGGCGGCGCTGCATGTTGACGGCGAAGAGAGAGAGAATGGAATGGGGAGGGACGAGAGGGAGAAGAGAAGGAGGGAGACGAGAAAATGAGGGGTTGGCTGTTGACGGCGATCCTCGGCGGCGAGAGAGCTTGCCGGATTTCATGAGGAAGATGAGAATGAGGATAGATTCATGTTGCTGAGAGAGGTCGAGAGCGAGAGAGAAGATCTTCCAGAGAGAGGAGGAGAGAGAGAGAGATGAATTGGGGCAATTTTGGGAAAGAAAAATAAACTTGCCACTCCAGCTACACTAACCGGAGCCCACCCCCTCACCCATTTCCTTAGTTGAACAGTGAATTAGGCGCGGGCCATGCGCCAAGTCCGGGCCTCCAGCTATCCTTAAATTACATATCAAACACCAAAAATTTATCAATTTGCTATACAAACTACCCTTAACCACTAAATCAAACACGCCCTAAGCGATTAATTGGATTTAGTTGTTCTAATTATAGTTTTATTTAGAATGAGATTATTAATTATTAAGCGGGTTAGAATACCCTAAGATGAGCGGATTGATTAAGGTTATGAATCCGATCTCATAAGGCAAACCTTTAATTTATAGATATGGCTTCCCTCACGGCAGTACGGCACTATGCATACTAATATGGCTTTTAATGTTAAAAAACGTATGCACGCTATGGATATGAAAATGTTTAAGCACATGATTTTGAAAGAAGGCTCGTCTGTCTTATAGATGCTATGATAAGCTTATATATTAGTTTTTGGTAACTGTCCATTAAGTATTTTTGCACTTAGCCCTGCATATATTTTTAAATGTGCAGGTTGAGCTGTGATGGACGATGAAGGAGCCCAAAGTTTTTTTAGACTCGTAACTTTGGTCGTTTTGCAAATGTAGGAAAAAAAAAATTCAGAATTGTAATTGTAGGACAAATTCGGTATAAGTAGGACAAATTGAGTCCGAAAAAATAATTTATTTGAAATTGCAAGCCTAAAAAACTTTGTCCTACATATGCAAACGGTCAAAGTTACGGGCCTAAAAAAAGATGAGAGATGGGAGAGAATTTTTTTAATATTTTAATCTTAAAATAAATACTATAACTTTTACATTTTAAATCAAATATTACATAAAATATTTTAAATTAAAGCTCTCATCATGATCTTTAATTTGATATGCATATTAAATAATTTATACTACTAGTTAGTCGAATTTCACAACTTTAGAAGAAAAAAAAGATTAAAAAAAAGAAAATAGAAAGAGAAAATGTAATTTATAAATAAACCTTCAAATTTATTATAACTACAAAATTGTCACTTAATTTTGAAATCAATTTGAATTAATTTCAAACTGAAATATTGACATTTTAATATAGTATAGATTTTGATCTAAGTGGGTATAGATAAACCTTTCTCCATATATATTAACTTTTTTTCCTTCCCCTATTTTTCTTCTTGCGTACCAAGAACTTGAACAAAGTATTTTATCTATTTAACTTGGTCAGCATTTGAGATTTAAGGGTTATTTTTTTTAATTTATGCACTATGCGTAATTGCATACACATATGTAATTGATTCTTAATAATAAAAGTAATGTACATTTTAGAAAAATTACTAGTTTGGATGCTACCACACATGGCAAAAAGTATAGTTTGTTTTTTTTTTAAATTTACATTTTAGACAAATTACGTCGATTATTTTTTCTATCATATTAATAAAAAATAGTAGGAAATATATTTAAGGGTGACAAAGAACTTTAAAACGAGAACATAATATATTGCGGAAGAAAATAAAATGTGATGAATTAAATTAAATTCAGAGCCCAAAGTTTTTTTTTAGGATTGTAACTTTGACTGTTTTGCAAATGTAGGACAATTTTTTTGGAATTGCAATTGCAGGACAAAAATAGCCTTACCATGAAAATATATGTCTATAGGTTAAGTGTAAGGTTCTTAGTTTTTAGTTTAAATAAGTTTGTATTGAAATTCAATCCCATAAATATGTGCGTACACACATAATATGTTTTTTTAGTTATATTTTTGTATCTTAGTCTCATAACATAAATAAGTAATTACTTGTATTTTTAATATATATTTATTATGTAAAATATAGATTTGTACAATATTTACAGCAAATGATATATGCAAATAAATTTACATTAATTTGTGTTTTTTTTATATAACTATATAAAGGTCCATAGATATTTTATAATTCTATTATTTTTTTTCATATTATTAAAATAATAAACACCTCAAATAAAATTTTGATTAACTTTAATATAGATATCATATAAAATAATTAAAACCAAGTAAAATGGTCATTTTGGTTTTATTTTGGATTTCCGTTGGCACTTATGACACTAATAGTGCCAAAAGTGCCAACGGAAATCCAAAATAAAACCAAGTAAAATTATCATTTTGGCACTTATGGCACTAATAGTGTCATAAGTGTCATACGTGCAACAGAAACAACAGTAATAGAATCAAGAAATCATAAATGGATCATCTAAACCCTAAATGGATAATCTAAACCCTAAATGGAACATCTAAACCCTACGGGGAAGTGTTTAAAATGGTTCTTTTGGCACTTATGGCACTAATATATAGTGCCATAAGTGCCAACAGAAATCCAAAATAAAACCAAGTAATAAAATGATGCGTATGACACTTATGCCATAAGTGCCATACGCGCAGTGGGCGCTGGCTTTTCCTGTCACACCCCAATTCTTGAAACAATAACTATAACTGGGATACGACTCGTCATTTAAAATGAACAAGGGAAAACCCTTGTGAAATCCAAATGAAAGGGATAACAATCGGGCTTAGCCCTTTTGGATGAAGAAAGACAGGTATTCAAGTGATACGAATCCATCAACAAACATAATAACTTCAGGATCACAAGTTTAGTGTCATGCTTCAGATAACCAACATTCACTGATCGAAATACTTGAGAGTCAATAGTCTAGGCTCAACAAAAGATATTGTTTAGAGTCACAACATAATAGGTCTTAAGTTAAGGAACAAAAGACAGATACTGGCTAGTTCTGCAGCGGAAGTCAAAATAAGGAGTTGAACTCTAGCCTCAGCTCTGCCCCGTCATCACCAGCCATTAACCTGAAAACATTTGAAAGTATTTTTGGGCTAAGTACTAATGTACTTAGTGGGCTGCAACTTTTAAAACATTTCACCATCTATAAGAGCAGTTTATCCAATCTTACTGACATGACATAAAAGGTTTTAAAGAGAAATAACTTTTAAGCATGTTAAAACATTTCATATATATATATATATATATATATATATATATATATATATATATCTTTTTGATTGCGCGCAGTTGTCATACTCTATTCTATTACTCGCTGTGATCCCGGACCTCTAGCCACTGGCAGATCTCTGTCTCCCGCTTACTTGAACTGAGGGCGTAACCCAGACAAGTTTACTTTGACCTCGAGATGCTACCCAGGCAGGCCTCATATTTCTCATGCTCCGGAACACATCCAGCCGAGCACCCTTATAACGCCTCAGGTTAGTGCCCGATGGAGATCAACCCACCGAGTCAGCTAACAAGTATACACAATTCTTAAACAATGTATTAGGTCATAAGAGAACCTCAATTGATTAACTGTACGAGCCTTAAACATGGCAGAGTGCACAAAAATATTTATTGGATAAATAGTTTGTATTTCATGAAACATTTAAGCTCATTAGCTCAATCATACATTTGGAAAATAAGCCCACCTGTATAGGCAATGCCTGTCGTTTAACGTTATCTCTGAATCGGAATAGCAGTGCTAATCCTCCTGACGCTCAAAGCCTACAAGAAATCTATTCTCAATAGGTCTCCTTGAATCTAATCTTAAGTCGTGGTGTAGTGCTTAACATTCTATGATTCACTTAGCCGGGTTTTCAAAATTTAATGAATAAATAATTGAAAACATTTCTCTTGAGTTAAGAACACCAACAATATTCTTACTCATCTTTCTTTTGTAATTGGAATTATAATTAAAACCAATTAAATACTTTTATTGCAAGTAAAAATGCAATTTTGTTGGGAACCTTGTGGAATATCCTAACCCTTGTTTTGATGATACCAAAATTCATAGGACTTAAATGTAATAGACTAGAATCGTTTTTGAACTCAAGTGTTAGAGTTCGTTTCTAGTTTAGTTGCGGTGTCAAAGACTGAAGACTGAAGACTGAAGAACGAAGACTGAAGACTGAAGACTGAAGACGGCAGTTACCAACTGAAGTATCAGTTGAAGAATCAGTTGAAGACTGATTATTTAATGCGCGCCATGGACTGATACTAAAGTCAAGTATCAGTTGAACATTCCTCCTAGGACTGATCTTCCAACGTTCAGAGGAAGCCACGTACGCTCAAGTACAGCCGCATTAAATGCAGAGATATCTCAATATCTTATCTCTGCAGAGGTCATTCCTATCTGGTGGTTACTTTTCAGAGATGTCACATCTCCTGTCCATCAAAGAGAGCCGTTTCCACACAGACAAGGAACCTCGAAGATTGAAGCCTCAGCCCAAATTCGAATTGCTCTCCAACGGAAGAAATCTTGAGGACGATTTACGCCAACGGATCTATTCAAGAGTTCTCCTACAAATAGCGCTCGAGGATCACTTCAATCTTCACCGATTCAACGACATAAGCTGAAGCTCTGCCGAAATAGCTACTCAGCCTAAAGCTTAAACCGCCCAAAGCTTGAATCGAAGAAGAGAATTCCAAAGCCAAAATCAGTCACTGCTGATTACATACATTCTCTTAGACCCTAGGCATATATTCTGTGTACCCAGAAGCCAAAGGTCAAACTTGCTTCAAAGAACTCGTTCTTTGTAAGTATAGTTGGCACTCGTTTAAACCTCTCCCCCATAAGAGTGTTTGAGTGACTCGGAGTTTCAGAAGGTGTTCTGAACTCTGATAGGGAAGTCTGAGCACGAGGTGTGCTTAGCAAGGAAATCCTGCGCGAGCTGTGTAGGTGCTGAAATCCTGCGCGAGGTGTGTAGGTAGGGAAACCCTACGCGAGGTGTGTAGGTGCTGAAGAGAGAGCTATCTTCAGTTCACGGTTTGCAGTGCACCCGGGAAGCACTTGCGGAGTGGATTGTTGGTCTGATCAACCAGCCGTGGATGTAGGAAAGAGTTTTTCCGAACCACGTAAAAGTCTCTGTGTTATTTACAGCTTTCAGTTTTACATTCATATCTGTGTTATTTCAATTGATAAAACTGAATGCTGACTAACTGAAAAGAGAAACCTTAATCCAACTATCTGCTCCACCGAGGCTATTCGAAACTAAGTTTAATTTCCGCTGCGTATGATATCAACCTGACTCACTATCCTCTGATAGTAAGGAAGAGAGATATCATCTTCATCTCTGCAAACACGACTGAAGCCCTTACGTGGATCAGTTAAGTTCCAGTGACTTAACTGATAACTCTTTACTGAAGAGCTTTCAGTATCAGTCGTCAACCCTGTTGGTCAACACTTATTTCGGTTAAACAGGTGTCTTGTTTGCGTGTAAAGTTTCGTTTCTATCTCTGACTGAGATCCCTCTGATTGAGGTTTGTAGATAGAAGATAAAAATAGCCCATAGGTGTATTCCCCCCCCCCATACACCTATTCGAGACCCCCCGGACCCAACAATTGGTATCAGAGCAGGTTGTTCGCAAGAACTATCTGTCTCTGACTAGTTCTACTTGAACTAGATCCTTTTTAAAGGTCTCGAAAAAGTTTTACTCTTTCTTTTTGTTTTGTGCTTGCTACTTGCTTTTTCTGCTGTTACCTGTTCTCTTTTTTTTTATGGAGACTAACCACAGCAGATTATCTTCTCTACCTATGTTTTGTATTGAAAAATACGACATATGGAAGTTTCGGCTTGAAAGCTTCCTCATTGCCCAACATTGTAGAATGTGGGAAGTCATCACCAGCGGTCCAATCATTATCACCGAAACTGTAAAAAGAGTTCCTACTGACATCCGTCAGGAACCTTACGATGAGGATCAGCCCAAGTCAAAGGCAGACTTCACCACAGAAGAAAGGAAGCAAGATGAGCTAGACAACCTCGCCAAAAGCATCATCTCCGGCACCGTTCCTGACAAGTATGTCATGAAGATCATCAAGTGCAGGACAGCAAAGGAGATGTGGGATATTCTGGAAAGAATGTGCGTAGGTTCTGAGGAGATCAAGGAGAATAAGCTTTCCATAGCTTGTCAGAAATTCGACTCCTTCCTCATGCTCAAGAATGAATCTGTCGAGGAAATGGAACAAAGATTCAATCTCATATTGAATGAAGTTCAATCCATTTCCAAAGACAAATACACTCAACGAGAAATCAACTTGAAGATTCTTCGAGCACTGCCACGAGGAGAATGGCAGATCTACTCAGTCGCTCATCAGCATAAGCCAGGATTCAGTCAGCTCCCGACAAACAAGCTTTTCTCCGATCTCATGGCAAATGAGTTCGATCTTCTGAGAAATCTTGGTAACAAGAAGGCTGGAGGATCAGACGAAGATGGTCCATCAACCTCAAGAGGAGTTGCACTGAAGGCCTCAACCAGAGAAGGCAAGAAGCAGATCAAGGAACCAACGGAACTCAACCCTGAGGACTTCTTCAGTCAATATGCCTTGTTGACTGACAGATTCAACAAGATGGAGTCCAAGTTCCGGAAGTACAGAAGGTTCCACAAGCAGCACTACAAGGGAAAAGAAAGAGAAGGGGACTCCAGACATTCCACAGATCGAAGCGGAGAAAGGAAGTCAGCCGCTTACGACATCAAAGAATTGGAATGTTATGGATGTAGAAAGAAAGGACACTTTAAGCATGAATGTCCTGATCTGACTCCAGCTGAGCGCAGAGAACTGAAAGCAAAGAAAGATCGCAGATCTTTGAAGAAGAAAGCGATGGTTGCTGATGATGCTAACTCTTCCAATGACACATCAGAATCATCCGACTCCGACAGTTCTAGCTCAGATGATGAGAGCCGAGCCCTGATGGCCAACAAATCAGAAAGTGTAGCTGACAACAGCTACGACAATGGAATGAATGGCCCAGAGGTCAATGTCAGGAAACATAAAAAGAAGGAAGAGGCCAAAGCTTCAATCAGAACGTGGTATCTGGACAGTGGCTGCTCGAAGCATATGACGGGCTACAAAGAATATCTATCCCAGTATGTTGAGAAAGCTGGATCCAAAGTTGCATTCGGAGACAACTCGATTGGAGAAACAAAAGGCTATGGTGTGCTCAACATGGGTAACGCCAGTATCAGTAATGTTAGCTTTGTTTCTGGTCTTAAACATAATCTGTTGTCTGTGAGTCAATTTTGTGACAGTGGTTTCACAGTGAAAATCAAAAAGGATGAATTCACTGTTAGAAACAATCAGAAGAAGGTGGTTCTGAAGGGATTCAGACAAGGAAGTGTTGGATTTGTATACTGAAAGCAAGAACGTTTTATGCTTGTATACAATGTTTCCTAAGTTCACTATCTAATCTCCTATCTGATTGTGTTCATGATTGCATATGTATGTTCTTTATCTCTATATAAGTAGATTATATGGTGTGTTGTAGATCACAGAAGACCATATAATTGGAATAACCTTAAGAGATATAATATGATCACAGCCGAAATAACTCTAGGACAAGTTATTGGTTTAGGCTGCAGTATAGATGGAAGTAGTTTGTCTTGGCTACTTGTCTATACTGGTATGTCATTACGTATTGATAGGACCACAGTTTGAGATGTATTCTTCTATCTGACTTAAGTAAAGAATCAAGATCTCGGTGACTTATAAATCTTAATACTAATAAGTATTCAGATATATATATTAATTCGTATCTGACTTAAGTGAAGAATCAAGGCTTGAAGCTGACTGGTCTGTTCAGATGCGAATCTGCGAATTCTTCTGAATTCTTCAGGTATTTCTGAGCTCCAACGTGCAGCTGTTAAATTCATAGGAGCATGTTAGGGATTAATCGTTGTATGATAAATTAATAATATTCCAAGAAACGATCATCGGGCAAACGGAACGTTAATTCAGTTTAATATTCCTACAATTGGTATCAGAGCCCAGGATTAATTTCTTGGCTCTATTATTAATTTATGTACGATTAATAATGTGCGTTGTTTTTACTGTTGTTGTTCTTCGTGGTTCGTTGATTCGTGGAATACGTCGTTTGACGTTGTAATCGTTTTTTCACCACGAGAAAATCCGTGGTTAGATTAGGATTTCAATTGCATTTGTTTTTCCGTTGTAAATCTGTAAAACCGAGGAACGAAACGAGGATGACGACGAATCAACAATGAGGAACGGTGTTTGGTGGAACGGAGGCCAACGAGCACGGAGCGAGCAAGGCCGCCGGCGCCGAGGGCCGCGCGCGCACGAGCGCTTGTGCGCTGTGCGTCGCGCGCCCGGGCTGGCGTCGTGCGTCCTTGCTGCTGCTCGTGCGGATCAGCGAGGCGAGGCCGAGGCGAGGCGAGGCGGGGCTGGGGCGAGTGGGGGCGGTGCACGCCTAGGGCTGCGCATGTGCGCTTCGCGCGCTGCGTGCCCGGACGGCGTCACACGGCCGCTGCTGCCGAGCTGCTGCTTGCGCGCCGAGGGGCCGGAGTCCGCTGCTGATGGCGCGGGTCAAGGCGAGGAGGAGGCGAGCGATGGGGGCAGCGCGCGCCTCGGGCAGTGCCTGCGCGCTGTGCGCGCGGCGTGCCCGGGAGGCGACGCACTGCCGCTGCCGCTGCTGCCGTCCAGTCCGCGCTGGAGCCTGCTGCTGGTGGCTGCGCGCGCCTGCTGCTGTAGCTGGTGGCGCCGAGAGCTGCTGCCGAGCCAGGCGGGTGCCGCGCCGGGCCGCTGCTCGTGCCGGGATGCGCGCCGGGGTGCTGCGATGCACGCCGGGAGCTGCTGCGGCGGCGCTGTCCAGCGGCTGTCGAAGAAGGGAAGCGGCGGCGCCTAGGGTTCCAAACCCTAGGTGGCCGATTTTCAAACCCTAGGGGGCCCAAACCCTATTTTCAAAGACGGGCCTGATGAAGCTGTTCGGGCCGAGTTTTTACGTTTTTGAGCCTTTTCTTTTCTGTTTTAATTGTAATAGATTAGAAATGGGATTCCACGAATGGGTCACGAAGAATTTTAATTCTTTTATTACTGTTCTTTGCATGTCGTGGTTGTTGATCCCTTATGCTCTTTACCTGCTTTTGCACGTCTTTGCTTGTTAATATTTGTTTATTAATTGCGCTTAGACGAGCATGCTAGTAGGTTTACCGTTTTCTTAAGCATGTTTTAGAATTCTGCGAGCATGTTTTACATGTTGCGTTCTAGAAGAGCATGTTTAGGATTATGTGTTGAGCATGATCAAACCTTTTGAAAGAAAAAGACTAAGCTGTATTAATAATTTTATAGATGATTAAAAATTATTTAAATTACCACAAACGGTCTCAAGACAAAGTGATTGAGGATGGGAGTAAACGTCCACACGATCGTGGCTTACTTCATGTTCGATTTCACAAGTTTGTTGAGTTGAGACTTCTATTCAAAATATTTAAATCCATTTAAGTAGTGGGAGTTATGCGGTAAACGTCCACCCTATCGTGGCTTACTCGTATGATTTTCATAAGTACTTTAGAGGATGGATTTTAAATAAGATAACTAAGAAATTAAATTGAATGCGGCATGGTCCTAGTGAGTATGTCAAATTCGAGAATTTAATTTCAAAGTTAGATTGTGGTTATTACTAAATAATTTTTATTCTTAAAATTATGTAGACCTCCACATGCGGTCTCAAGACAAAGTGATTGAGAATATGAGTAAACGTTCACCCTATCGTGGCTTACTTCATATTTGATTTCACAAGTTTGTTAAGTTGAGATTTCTATTAAAAATATTTAAATCCATTTAAGTAGTGGGAGTTATGCGGTAAACGTCCACCCTATCGTGGCTTACTCGTATGATTCTCATAAGTACTTTAGAGGATGGATTTTAAATAAGATAACCAAGAGGTTAAATTGAAAGCGGTATGGTCCTCGTGAGTATGCTAATTTCGAGAATTTAACTATCGAGGTTAAATTGTGGTCGCTGCTTAGATATCATTTCAAGTACAATGTACAACTCCCCATCGGAGTCCCTTCTTGAAAATGATATGGTCTAGTTAAAGTCCGACTATTAATTTCCTTTGTCAAAAGGTTAAGTTGACATGGATGGAAGTTAAACGACTAGGTAAATAGTCTGGTTGAGGAAATCATGGTAAACGTTCACCCTATCGTGGCTTACTCGTGAGTTTTCTTGGGCAGTTGGAGGTTTCATTAATATTGTTTTATCAAAAGGTTACAATATTATTGTTACGAATTATGTGCTTTATGTTCGTTACCTTCAGATATGTCTATGTCTCTTATTGTTTATTTATTCTTGCACAAATTCTTTTAACCGGTCCACATATATAAAATGGAAACGCAGTTTTGGATTTCTATCTTTATCACAAACTAAACACATATTTTGTGTTGCTTACTACTCGACGTTCTATTTGTTCGAACAATGAGACAACTGATGGGAAAAAGGAACTACATAAAAGGTGGCATGTGACGAATAATATGGCTATATGCTTTATTATGAGTATAATGTCACAAACCTTGTAGCTCCAACATCAGGGCATGGACGATGCTATTAGCATCATGCTGAATCTCAAGAAAGTGTTCGAAGAGTTGGACTGAGCTGTTCATTTAAATTTGATGAGAGTAATCTTGTTAATTTTATGAGTGAGCACAGCTCAGTGCACGAGCATGTCATGCAAATTTTGACGGACTTGACTTGCTCAGTGGGAGTATCGACGGTGAGGCAAAAGTCGATATTATCCTGAACTCTCTTCCCAAGTCTTTTAATTAAGAACTTCCGCCTCAACGCTGTTATGAGCAAGAAAGATAATACTCTTTTTGAGTTGTTGAATGCTCTAGTTACGGCTAAGGAAGTTGTGGGAAAGAGATGTGCAAGCACTTGTTATTGCCAAAGGAGAGCTATCTTCTTCGTCGAACGACGGGAAGAAGAAGGGTCCAAGGGGCAAGAAAGACAAGGGAAATAGTGGGAGTAGTGGTGTGATAAGATTGAGTATTGAAGATTTTTTCTTTCAATACTCAAGGCAAAGGGTTAAGGTACTTCACTTGCTATAGTAACTGAGACATATCAGCTCATTTTCTACTCAATTGTGAGTAGTGGATAACGAGAGAAACTGATAATGATTGTTACACCTTGCATGGCCTTTTAAGCTGACAAGGAAGCTGAGAAGTGATGAGATGATTGTCTTCATAGGCAACGTGACTAGAGTCGCAGTTGTTGCAATTGAAGCCTTGTCTTTAAGTTCTAAAGACATAGTTTAGTTTTTGAGAGTTCCTTATCATGTTCCAAAATTTTGAATAGATGGATCTTATGTCATTTTTGATAGTGGTGTTTCTATCATAAGAAATGACAAAGTTGTCTATTCTGGTATTTTGAACATCTCTCTTCATACTATAACTTGTCTACAAAATACCTTTATATTGCATTTACATCATCGAACAAAAGAAAGAGAAAAGTTAAGGCTGATCTCTCATGAGGATCTTACACATATATTGATACCCTAGAAATAGGTCACATCTATCTTAATAGGATCCAAAGGCTCGTGTCTAAATAAGTACATTGGATTCAATCCAGGTTGTACTATTTCGAACCTGCGAATCCTGTATAGAGGAAAAGATGGAGACCAGGTCATTCATGACAAAGGGGATAAAGGGCCAATAATGTGTTAGGAATGATCTTTTCTGATTCATTGTCAGTGTTTGGGATTCCAACCCAGTTTACTACACCATGTAATCCCTATATAAAATGGTGTGGTGGAGAGAAGAAATAGGTCACTCTTGAAAAAAAAATATGTTCGATGATGAGTTATGTATCTTTGCAATTAGTCCTAAAGAATCAGAAGGTGGTTATTAGCAATGACACACGATTCTTAGAAGTGGACTATGGGAGTAATCACTAATCCAAGTCAGATAGTGTACTTCAAGAAATTGAAGACATTAGACAGGCGATTCCATCACCCAAGCCAAGTGTGCAAGAGTTTTGTACCACAAGACAATGCACGCACTGTTGACACACATGTGCCACCACAGATCCATTGTAGTGGGAGGGTTGTGGGACAACCTGATCGATTTATGTTCTTGGGAGAATCTTTGGATTCAGTCCCTGGTAGTGAATATAAGAGAATCGACCCAGTTATCTACTTGGAATTAGTGGAAGACGAGAATGTAGATTTCTGGCACGCCTCAATGGAGGAATCCATTAAGAATATGGTTGTATACTAAGAAAATCTTGCTACCAGAATGCCGTAAAGCCATAGGTTGCAAGTGAGTATACAAGAGAATGATAAGTCCGAATGAGCAAGGTCGTAGCTTTTAAAGCTAGACTGGTGGCGAAAGGTTATGCCCAGTGTGAAGGTATAGGTTATGATGATTTTTTCGCCAGTGCCATGCTCAGAACATTCGGATCATTTTACCCATAACAGCTCACTTAAACCATCGAGGTTACGTGAGGGAGGGAGAGAAACATCTCGTGTCAATCGCTCTCGTGTCATCGGTGATGTGGTTTATCTTGCATTTTATGTAGATAATATCCTCCTAATTGGCGACAATATGGAGCTATTATCAAGACATAAAGTAATGGTTATCCGAACAGTCTCATATGAAAGACTAAGGAGGTACAGTATACGTCTCTGTGATCAAGGTTATAAGGGATCACTAGAAAAAGGATGTTGGGCTTATCTCGAGTGTCTTACATTGATACTGTGAATGCTCGTTTTAGTATGAATACCGCCAAGAAAGGATTGCTACCTTTTAGATATGGCGTTCTTTTATCTAAAGACTATGTCTTAAGATACCTGTTGAGGTTGAGGAAATGAAGACAGTATTCTACGTTTCCGCAGTAGATAGCTTCATGTATGGATTACTATGTACGAGATCTTATATTTGCTATGCAATTAGCATGGTTGTAAGATATCAGTATAGTCCTAGTTAAGACACTGAACTGTGGTAAATTATATTCTCAAGTCCATGACTAGAGAATAAGGATAGTTTACCAGCTAGACAGTTTAGTTCCCTTTTTGGATTATACGATTTCGGATTTCCAGGCTGACCGGAACAAAGAATAATTACCTCGAGCTATGTGTTTTTTCTTGGGAGGTAAAACCTTTTGGTTTGACCACTACCTCCAGGATCTAAGGGTAATTCCTAGTTTGCGTGGAAGCATCACCTTCGTGATACCTCAAGTGCAGTTGCGAACTCTAAGGAATCCAAGAACCACAAGGGGTTAAACACATGGAGAGTAAGTACCAAGTTATACGATTATTCATAAATCGAGGTTTTTATGCTCAAAGAATAAATTCTCACATATTGGAGAAACCTACTGATCTTTCACAAAAGGCTTATCGCAAATGGTCATTGAAAGATGGGAATGTGATTGATGCTAGATTGATGCCACCCACTTAGGAAACTTTAAGTATAAGTGGGAGAAGTGTTAGGTGATTGGTAAATAGACGCATTGTATACTAAAAGTTTGCTTTAGTATAAGTGGGAGATTGTTGGATTTGTATACTGAAAGCAAGAACGTTTTATGCTTGTATACAATGTTTCCTAAGTTCACTATCTAATCTCCTATCTGATTGTGTTCATGATTGCATATGTATGTTCTTTATCTCTATATAAGTAGATTATATGGTGTGTTGTAGATCACAGAAGACCATATAATTGGAATAACCTTAAGAGATATAATATGATCACAGCCGAAATAACTCTAGGACAAGTTATTGGTTTAGGCTGCAGTATAGATGGAAGTAGTTTGTCTTGGCTACTTGTCTATACTGGTACGTCATTACGTATTGATAGGACCACAGTTTGAGATGTATTCTTCTATCTGACTTAAGTGAAGAATCAAGATCTCGGTGACTTATAAATCTTAATACTAATAAGTATTCAGATATATATATTAATTCGTATATCACTTTGACTTACTATGGGTGAAAGTTATATACTAACTCGAGTACTCTGTATCTTGGGTGATAGCGATTAATATATGATATTTGATTATCTGTATTAGTACCCGTATCCGGTATAGGATAATGACATCCCCTTAAGGAGCTCAATAAGGTTTATTACGCTAAACCCTGCAGGTTGATTAAGTTCAGGCGTAATAATAAAGTTTGAGTGGTACTGCTTAAGGAATTATTAAGAGATTAATTAATTTAAGCTGTCAGAGCTCTAATTAATTAATGGATGTCGGATATTTTAAATACGGAGATTTAATAAGTCTAAATACAAGCCCCGACTCATCACCGGCAATAAAGGGGTAAGTCAGTATCGGTTCTCTAGTGGAATGAACTGATATTTATAAATTAATTATGGTCTGGGCTGACCATAGATAAATTAATTTATTTGAGGCCCATCTTTATTCCTTGTATCTGGTCCCTGGACTGGCCCAATGTCTCCTAGCCCTAGAAGGAGAGAAAAACGCCTCCTACACTAATTCTGTGCCTACACGTATTTAATTTTAATTAAATACAGCTGTCAGCTCTCAGGAAAATACACTGATAAAATATTAGGGTTTTGAGAGCTGTGGGGCGCAGGGAAGAAAAACGTGTGGGGCTTATTTCTCTCTTGGGACTTTCATAGATCGTTGTCCATCCAACGGTGAAAGCTGAGCGGGATACAGTCGAGAAGATCAGAGTTGGAGTCAGATTTTCGCAGGAAACCAAGTTCTGGCAGTCTCCGTAAAACGGCCATAACTTCCTCCACAGAACTCCGATTCAGACGAGTCAGGCGGCCACGGAAAGCTCTCTCGAAGACGAAGAAGTCGTATTTCTGGGCGAAATACGATTTGAGGACGTTTGAGGCTTCAAACAAAGGCTTGAAGCTGACTGGTCTGTTCAGATGCGAATCTGCGAATTCTTCTGAATTCTTCAGGTATTTCTGAGCTCCAACGTGCAGCTGTTAAATTCATAGGAGCATGTTAGGGATTAATCGTTGTATGATAAATTAATAATATTCCAAGAAACGATCATCGGGCAAACGGAACGTTAATTCAGTTTAATATTCTTACAGGAAGTCTCTACGTCGTTTCTTGGGAAGACAGCCCACCAGAAACGTGCCTCATCAGTAAAAGCAGCTCAGAGCTCAATTGGCTATGGCACAAGAGACTCAACCATCTCAACTTCAAGACAATCAACAAACTTGCTAAACATCAACTGGTAGAAGGACTCCCTTCTATTGTATTCCAGAAGAAGCAAGAATGTGAAGCATGCCTCAGAGGAAAGCAGACGCGGACATCATTCAAGTCAAAGACAGGACACTCCTCTGAAAGGATTCTGCATCTACTTCACATGGATCTGTTTGGCCCGATCACTCCAAGAAGCTACAACGGTAGGAAGTACACCTTGGTAGTTGTGGATGATTATTCACGATATACCTGGGTTATCTTTCTTTTCTAAAAGAAAGAGACACTGGAGGAACTGCCAAAGCTGTTGAAAAGACTGAGCGTTGAAAAGGAAGTCAACATCATCAGCATCAGATCAGATCGTGGGACTGAGTTCATCAATACTGTCATTCGTGAGTATTGTGATGAACAAGGAATCAGTCATCAAACTTCTGTAGCAAGAACTCCACAGCAGAATGGAGTTGCAGAAAGAAGAAACCGGTCTCTAAAGGAAGCAGCAAGGACGATGCTAGCCGAGTCAAAACTCCCCTTGAAGTTTTGGGCCGAAGCAGTCAACAACGCATGCTACACGCAGAATCGCTCCTTCCTCACTCAGAGACATGGAAGAACTCCATACGAGTTATGGAAGAACAGAAAGCCATCGATTGCCCACTTTCATGCTTTCGGTTCTAAGTGTTTCATACACAACAACGATAAGAAGAGGTTGAACACCTTCGATTGCAAGGCTGATCTAGGAGTCTTCCTTGGATACTCCGGAACAGAACGTTCAAGCAAAGCCTATCGAGTGTTCAATACTCAAACTCTATGTGTAGAAGAAACACCTCATGTGATCTTTGATGAGTCTACAGATGGTTTCAGGGAACAAGATGCTGAAAAGAATGTTCAGATCACTGAAGGTTCCAAAGCTGAAATCCATACTGACGAGCCCTCTACTGTCTTGGTATGGGGATCTGGCAAGGATGAAGATAATGAGATGCTTCAGTATCAGAAGATCAACCAACGGTCTGAAGTTCAAACTGGAGCCAATGCAGATGGCAATAGTCAAGGGGGAACTCCAGTTGCTGAAGTTCAAGTTGAACGCGCAGAAGCCGCCCCAGCTCAACTCTCCCCTGCTCCAGAAAGTGCTCAACATCCAAGAGCTATTCTAACTGAAGAAGCTCCACCATCTCCTGAAGAAATCAAGAAATATCGAAGATGGTTTGAACTCCACTCTAAGGAGAACATCATTGGAGAACCATCAGATGGCGTCAAGACTCGGAGATCTATGTGCAACCTCGTCTTCGACATCAACTAGAACTGTATCAACGAAGATAAGAATTTCAGCTGTTTCTTATCAACTACAGAGCCGAAGGATATTGAAGAAGCTCTGAAGTCCACAGAATGGGTCATCGCAATGCTAGAAGAACTCAATGAATTCAACCGGAATTCTGTTTGGGAGCTTGTGGATCGACCAGACGATGCAAAGGTGATTGGCTTGAAATGGATTTTCAAGAACAAGAAAGACGAAGAAGGAAACGTTGTGAGAAACAAAGCAAGGCTTGTGGCTAAAGGATACAGTCAAGAAGAAGGAATCGACTACGACGAGACATTTGCCCCAGTTGCCAGATTGGAAGCAGTCAGACTCTTCTTAGCTTTTGCAGCTCACAAAGGTTTCAAGGTACACCAAATGGATGTCAAGTGTGCATTTCTCAATGGAGTGCTCACAGATGAAGTCTATGTAGAACAACCTCCAGGATTTGAGGCTGCTGGACCAGAAAAGGTGTACAAGCTGAAGAAAGCGCTCTATGGGTTGAAGCAAGCACCAAGAGCGTGGTATGATACTCTCTCGGAGTATCTGATTGAACAAGGCTTCAAAAAGGGATCTGTGGACAGAACGTTGTTCACTCTCAAAGAAGGAGAAGATCTCTTGCTTGTTCAAATTTATGTCGATGACATAATCTTCGGATCCAAATTCGAACACATGTGCAATAAGTTTGCTGACATCATGAAGAACAAATTCCAAATGTCCATGATGGGAGAAATGAATTTCTTTCTCGGATTGCAAGTCAAGCAGACCAAAGAAGGAATACTGATCAGCCAGTCCAAGTATGCAAAGGAGCTGATAGCTAAGTTCGGTATTCAGCACATGAAGTCAGTCAAGATCCCAATGAACACAAACTGGAAAGTTGATCCAGGTTCAGAAGGAAGCTCTGTCTCTTCGAAGAAGTACAGAGAAATCATTGGATCTTTGCTGTATTTGACTGCGAGCAGACCAGATATCGCATTTGCAGTCGGGGTTTGTGCAAGATATCAATCAGATCCTAAGGAAGCTCATTTAGATGCAGCTAAGCGGATTCTGAGATATCTCAAGGGCACACCCAACTTAGGATTGTGGTACCCAGCAGAGGACGACATCAAGCTCACCGGATTTTCAGACTCCGACTTCGGTGGATGCAAGCTTAATCGCAAATCAACCTCCGGAACATGTCAATTCCTAGGCAACAAGCTCATCTCTTGGTTTTCTAAGAAGCAGACTTCAGTCGCCACCTCTACAACTGAAGCTGAATATGTTGCTGCCGGAAGCTGCTGCTCACAAATCCTGTGGTTAGTCCATCAACTAAAGGACTATGGGATCGAAGAAAATGAAGTTCCTATCTATTGCGACAGCTCCAGTGCTATTGCAATCTCCCAGAATCCAGTTCATCACACCAGAGTCAAACATATTGAGATTCGACATCACTTCATTCGTGATCATGTCGAAAAGAAGAATGTCTCTGTGGAATGGATTCCCACTGCTATTCAGAGAGCGGACCTGCTGACCAAGGCTCTTCCAGAAGAGAGGTTCAACGATCTTTGTGCAAAGATTGGCCTCATCAACCCTGAAGAGTGATGCTGTGTTTGAAGATCTTCTCAAACAGGCATGGTGACTGGTGGTCAACCAACTGCTGCTTCTACGTTCGTCGACGTAAAAAGCAATGAAGTCCGAGTGCTCATCTGAAGAGGAAGTCATCCTGATGAATCATCCAGGATCACGTGGTATCAACTGACTACTATGTTCAGTTGATCAGTAAGTATTTTAAAATGCTTACCTTTTCAAATTCAGTTATTTCAGTTTAGAGCTTTAAGTTCTTAGTTCAAAATCTTTTCTCTAACTGATCAGTTTCTTTCAAAAACTTTAACTGATTATTGGAATTGTTGGAATTGGAATATCCGAATTAGGACAAGATTTTTATAAAGTGAAAATCTGTTTTGATTGAACTTGTCCTGATCTTTTTGCCAAAAATCCTTCCAACCTTTTTGCCTCTGCAATAAAATTTCTTGAAACGCTCATTGACATGACATATGTAATGATGCCTTTTGAAGTCCCTCGCAGTGACGGCGGACGCGAAATTTTTCTTCAATTGCATTTAAGGCACAGTTTTCGAAAAACCTTTTCATCTTCTACATGGTTCACATCTTGTCTATTTATACCATGTTGTCTTCATAAGTGTCTCTGCATCAACTAACAACTCTCCACAGCCTTCACTGTGAGAAAAAGTTTCAATTGTTTCCAAAGTTGCAGATAAAAATTGTTCCGACTAAAGGAGAAATCTATGACTGCAAAGTCATGGAGTGGAAGAATGACGCTCATAGTCGTGGTCTTCACCGGACCCTTCCACTGGATCACAACGTCTCTCCGGCGTCAAAGTTTGCTCTACCCTCACTTGTATCCAGCGAAACGAGCGTCTTCCATCCTCATGCCCGGCACATGGATTGGAAGTTCCTGTCTAGAATATGGACAGACTTCACCTGTTTCTCAGGAAACTTCTCACCTTTTGGTGAAGACTCCATGTGGTGCAACAGCAATGCACAAAAACTCATTGCCATCCGGCGCAAAATCGACAGTGCTAGTCCTCACGACTGTCACTGATTCGATTCTCCATCTTCACATCTTCTTCTCTCCCATGTATGACGAAGGCATGTTCTGATCCAATTCTTTCATGAACGCCTCGTCATATATTTCCTTCGTTTCTCCTCCCCTCCTCTCGCACTTCTAATTCATCTCTTCTCGTCTGTCTCCTCGCTCTTCGGATAGTATGTATAGCTACATCTCATGATTATCTCTAACGATGCTATGCATACTTTCCCTTCCTTCAAACTGCTTCCCATCATTCCTCTGTCTCCCCGCCTTCTCCGTCATTTTTTTTTCCTTTCTTCTCCACCCACTCCTGACGTCCTTCTCCTTCTGCATTCTCGGGACCTCTCCTTTTCTCAAGACGTTTTCACAACTTGAGAATTGGAGTTGTTGTCTCATTTGATTTTCAGCTTCCATGGTCATCTCTCTTTTTGATGTTGCCAAAAAGGGGGAAAGTTGGGAAAGTAAGAGTCAGTGAGTAATCTGTTTGAGAAGATTACTCCTGTCCCTATTTCTTGACTGTAGATGGGATAGCTATGGATCACCAGAAGGATGACGTTTCAGAAGAGACCTCAAATCAACGGAAAACAAGTGAGAGTGGAACAAACTTAGGAACATTGAAGACACGAAGACAGAAGATGAAGATCAAGAAGTTCAAGGCGCAGCCAAGCAGACTGCTGGAGTCCATGGTTTATCCATGATGTTTTTGTTTTACTTTTTTACTCCAATGTAAGTCTTGCTCTGTACCTAGACTGATGGCTTATCAGTCCGATTAATGAAATGAACTTCTTATTGATCTCACCCTGAAGACAATGACTCTTTGTCCAGGCTCTGATTTATGGTTTTTCTGTCTTCTTACTGTTCTGTGTTTAGAACTGTTTTCGTTCTTGCTCTGAGTACAAGTTATTTAGGTTCTATTGTTAAGGGGGAACAGCTTTCACCCCTTGTCTAGAACTTGTACTGTGAGCTCAGTCTTTTTGCTGTCTAGAACTGCTGTGTGGTTTTGGCATCATCAAAAAGGGGGAAATTGTTGGGAACCTTGTGGAATATCCTAACCCTTGTTTTGATGATACCAAAATTTATAGGACTTAAATGTAATAGACTAGAATCGTTTTTGAACTCAAGTGTTAGAGTTCGTTTCTAGTTTAGTTGCGGTGTCAAAGACTGAAGACTGAAGACTGAAGAACGAAGACTGAAGACTGAAGACTGAAGACGGCAGTTACCAACTGAAGTATCAGTTGAAGAATCAGTTGAAGACTGATTATTTAATGCGCGCCATGGACTGATACTAAAGTCAAGTATCAGTTGAACATTCCTCCTAGGACTGATCTTCCAACGTTCAGAGGAAGCCACGTACGCTCAAGTACAGCCGCATTAAATGCAGAGATATCTCAATATCTTATCTCTGCAGAGGTCATTCCTATCTGGTGGTTACTTTTCAGAGATGTCACATCTCCTGTCCATCAAAGAGAGCCGTTTCCACACAGACAAGGAACCTCGAAGATTGAAGCCTCAGCCCAAATTCGAATTGCTCTCCAACGGAAGAAATCTTGAGGACGATTTACGCCAACGGATCTATTCAAGAGTTCTCCTACAAATAGCGCTCGAGGATCACTTCAATCTTCACCGATTCAACGACATAAGCTGAAGCTCTGCCGAAATAGCTACTCAGCCTAAAGCTTAAACCGCCCAAAGCTTGAATCGAAGAAGAGAATTCCAAAGCCAAAATCAGTCACTGCTGATTACATACATTCTCTTAGACCCTAGGCATATATTCTGTGTACCCAGAAGCCAAAGGTCAAACTTGCTTCAAAGAACTCGTTCTTTGTAAGTATAGTTGGCACTCGTTTAAACCTCTCCCCCATAAGAGTGTTTGAGTGACTCGGAGTTTCAGAAGGTGTTCTGAACTCTGATAGGGAAGTCTGAGCACGAGGTGTGCTTAGCAAGGAAATCCTGCGCGAGCTGTGTAGGTGCTGAAATCCTGCGCGAGGTGTGTAGGTAGGGAAACCCTACGCGAGGTGTGTAGGTGCTGAAGAGAGAGCTATCTTCAGTTCACGGTTTGCAGTGCACCCGGGAAGCACTTGCGGAGTGGATTGTTGGTCTGATCAACCAGCCGTGGATGTAGGAAAGAGTTTTTCCGAACCACGTAAAAGTCTCTGTGTTATTTACAGCTTTCAGTTTTACATTCATATCTGTGTTATTTCAATTGATAAAACTGAATGCTGACTAACTGAAAAGAGAAACCTTAATCCAACTATCTGCTCCACCGAGGCTATTCGAAACTAAGTTTAATTTCCGCTGCGTATGATATCAACCTGACTCACTATCCTCTGATAGTAAGGAAGAGAGATATCATCTTCATCTCTGCAAACACGACTGAAGCCCTTACGTGGATCAGTTAAGTTCCAGTGACTTAACTGATAACTCTTTACTGAAGAGCTTTCAGTATCAGTCGTCAACCCTGTTGGTCAACACTTATTTCGGTTAAACAGGTGTCTTGTTTGCGTGTAAAGTTTCGTTTCTATCTCTGACTGAGATCCCTCTGATTGAGGTTTGTAGATAGAAGATAAAAATAGCCCATAGGTGTATTCCCCCCCCCCCCCCCATACACCTATTCGAGACCCCCCGGACCCAACAAATTTCATGTCATGCTTAGCATATAATAAGTAATTACTTAAAATATGCACATAATAATAAGAGTAGATTTTTAAAATGGCCACTTTGAAATAGTAAACTTAAAAATTGTCCACTAAAATAAAAACATAAAAAAATGGCCACTGTTACCAAAATACCCTTCCACATTAAAAATTAAAAAAATGGCCACTTTACATCACCCCTTTAAAAAATCCCGCAATTCACAACTAGTGTGAATTCACAACCAAAATTTTTTGGTTGTGAATTCACACTGGTTGTGAATTGAGAATTCACAACCATTCGAATTCACAACCAAAATTTTTTGTTTGTGAATTCACATCTAGTCGAATTCACAGCCAAAATTTAATTCACAACCAAAAATTAATTCACAACTAGAATTTTTTGGTTGTGAATCACAACAAACGAATTCACAACTAAAATTTAATTCACAACCAGATTTATGTTGGTTGTGAATTCACAATCAGTCGAATTCACAACCTGAATTTAATTCACAACTAGAATTTATTTTGGTTGTTAATTCAAGTAGTTGTGAATTTGAGTTTTTAAAGTTTGAATTCACAATTAAAACTGTAATTTATTTTGATTGTGAATTTATAGATTTGGTTTTAAATTCAAGAATATTAAGTTGTGAATTCATCGAGTTAGTTGTGAATTCAAGAACATTAAGTTGTGAATTCATCGACCTGGTTTTGAATTCTTAAATCTAGTTGTGAATTCATAGATCTGATCGTGAATTCAAGAACATTAATCAATTTTCAATCACTTTATTTTTATATTTTTTCCAAAGTTTATCTGAAACTTCTAAAAACAAATGACTTCCAAACAAACTTCTATATCTACCATATTGTGAAATCATTCTCTCTTTCTTACCAGCCAAGAATTATAGATATATTCATTGATTTTTTTTGCCTCCCAATGTCTGTTGCTTTTCTCGATGAAGTCTTCCACTCTTTTTCTCAACTCATCTTCTTCTTCTTCTTTTAATTAACCATGTCTATGCTCAAACACGATTCTTTCTCCTCGTGCAATTCAATCGATTTCATTAGGCGATCATCATCAACAATGCTAAGCTTAACTCAGATCTTGAGTGCAGAGTCGAAGACGAACAAAGCTACGGCGACGGCGCAGCTGGTGGCGATCGACAGCAACGCCACTCCAGCTGAAGACGCCGGTGCAGGACCTTCCTGCGCGGCTGAGCGAGCGGCGATTGAGTGGGGGCGGAGCGGCGCGGCGGACGGGCGGCGAGGACGAGAGAGAGAGAGAACGTAGAGAGAGAGTGATGAGAGAGAGAGAGAGTAAAAAATTATGATTTTGTGGGGAATGAATTTGTGGCTAATTTTTAAATTTTTATTGTTAGGGGTAATTTTGTACTTTTACACAAAAAATGGCCAAATTTTAAAGTTTTTATTTGACTGGCCAATTTTTAAGTTTACTATATGAAAGTGGCCAATTTTATATATTAACTCTAATAATAATATGATATTATTATGAAAACTAGTCTTTGAATAAATTAATTAAACTAATTAATAGTTCAATTAATTAAAATAGGGTAGCCCAATTAATTTAATTAATCAAGACAACCCAAAGTTTTAAAATAAAACTGCCCAAAGGATATTTAAATAAGGGCCCAACTGAAAATAAACCAATCAGCCCAACTGAAAAATTAAACAAAAATCGGCCCAACACAAAAGCCCAATTTCAACCTAACCCAACACCCTTCTTTTCCTCCTCTCTCCCTCATCAGTCACGCACACACACCTACATCATCAGTCTCTCACTCTCCCTCTCCCTCGACTGCTCGTCTCTCTCTCAACTGCTCGAACTCACGGCCACTCCTACTCCTTGTGCTCGGCGACGAGCGCCGCTCCGGTCATCCTCACCATCACCATCGGAATCCTAGTCCCTCTATTCTCCTCTCTTCCGGCGACGACAACAGCGACGAGCTGCTGCAGCGCCCGAACCCTAGCCACCTCAATCCAGTCGCCCTCAGCCTCCTCCCTTCTCTCCCTCCGTCCGTGGCCGAGCGACAGCGGCAGGGCCGCCGCGCTCTGACCTCCCTCTGCTCTCTCTCTAACCTCCCGGCGACAGCAACCCGTGGCCGCCGCCGTTCTCCCCTCTCTTCACCGAACCTGGCGGAAACAGCCTCTACGTTGCCTCCGCCTTCCTCCTTGGCGACGGCGAGGCGCCGCCGCCTCCCTCGGCTCTCTCTCTCAGCCCTCCCCTGTTCACAAACCCGGCAGCCCAGCAATAGAAGCTAACCACCGCCACCGACCGCACACCACTCTCCCTTCCTCCGCTGGACGGACAGTAGCGTTGTGCCACCGCCGTCGACGCCACAACAGTCACCACCCAACCAAACTACCGACTAGAGCATGAAACAGTCCAAGACTCGACTTTTCCCTTTTCTTTTAAAACATTCCTACTTTACTACTTACGCAGATCATATATGCCCATGTATACTCGTATAGAAGTTTGATTAAATAAACACTGTGAATGTATGAATGGTGAATATCTGTTGGGTAGCTGTAAGTTTCATGTATTGTTCATGTTTGTGAAATGGAAAAAGCAGAGTTCAAAAGATGAAACCTTTGAATGTTTAGTGGGGAAAGCCCTCAAGTTGAAAGCCTCGTGTGATCTTCAAGAGTTTTTTATTTGAGTTTGCTGAAATTTGAGGTGTGTTGCTGCTGGATTGGTGAAGGGAATGGTTGCTTTCTGTTTCAGTTTCCCTTCACGAAATGAGTTGTGTGGAGTGGTGAAGGAAAGGTCTTGATTGAATTGGGAGTAGTTGAATTGGCAGAGAAGTTTGGCGCATTTGATTGCCTCTGCCAAGCATGGCATAAAGCCTGAATTTTGGGCTGCTTGAATAGGTGTAAGGTGGCTGATGGGAGAGATGAGTGTAAGTGTGGAACTGTAATAATTCTTCATGGTTTGCTAATTAAAAGCTCGTGAAAATGCTTGAATGTTAAATTAAATAAATATGCAATGCATAAATTCTTTTTTTCAATCCGGCGTGAATCATCTTAAATCTAAGGTCAAAATTATTCTAAACTTAGCTCGAGGAAACGGGGTATTACATTTCCCCGCGAGCGCCCAACTCACCCATAAGCTTCCAGCGGCCGCGCAATCATCCAGCGGTCGCGCAATCACCCCAGCGGCCGAGTAAAAAGGGCAAATTAGGCATACCACCTAATTAATGGCCATATTTTGATGTTTTAAGATTAGGGGTCAAAAATTGATTTTCAATCTTCATTATGGCCATTTGACTACATTGTTTCTTAAAAAATTATAAATTTGAACTTCACTATCATCTTATATTTGTAAAGAAAATGATTAGCCCATATTTTTTACGTGTAGATTTAGAATACCACACAAAATAAAAATAAATATTAATGCTCCATTCTAATTTACGTGAACATGTGTTTTTGTATCATTCAAATGATCACCTTACATAAACTATTCATGATTTAATTTATCAACAGAATTATGATTTTTTTTTTCTTTGAATTGAAGGGCGAATGGATTTGATATCTAAACTTCTCCATTTTAACTGAGAAGGACTTCACTATTTAAATATTTTTAGTAACTATTGATATACAATATTTTATTGTCCTTCCTAATCGCTCATTAGATGTGAATGAAAAAAAAAATGATTTCAAATATCATCTATCTTAGTCTAATCGAAGTAGATATTTACATACAGTATGACCATCCGATGCGATACACGGCGAAATCAAAATTAATTAAATGATATGTTTAAATAAATAAATATAAATATTAAACAGAAATAAAACATAATAAATGAAAAATATAGTTTAAAAATAAAATACTAATTACTCAATAAAATTTCGAATTTAAAAATATAATTTTTAATTATATATAAAGTGTAATGATGATTATACGTATTAAATTAAATTATTTGATAATGAAAATCAATATTACACATTATTATTATAGAGTATTTCACATAATAATAATAAATAAATATTTTCATGCACAAACATAAATAAAAAGTTGAAAAATTTTAACCAAGAGAAGAAAATAAAATATTTTAAAATTTTAATAATCTATTCGTTTTAAATTCAATATTGATAATTTGTATACCATATTAAAGATGCACATTGAAATTTTTTTTTATAAATTAAATTTATCAATGTTTTAAAAAATAATTAAAATTGTAAAAAGAAAAAAAAAAGTAAAAAATTGATGGGAAAAGAAAGTTAAAAAATGGAGGGAGAAAACTCCTCTTTTATATATTATATAGATTACACTTTTATATATTATATAGATTACACGGAACTCATTTTATTAGCACGAATGAATATCTACGAGAGGCGCATAGTTAGGCATGTAGTATAGATATTAATGCAAATTTTAATGTCACACCAAGTATTAGATGGGAAATACGGAAGTACAAATACATTAATTTCAAAGTTCCAATTAATACTGATTGAGATTATACGACAAGTTTAGCCATACCTATTACTAATGATCACGATAATCATTGCAGTGCATTCACCATTTTGGGCAAGGCAGAGTTTTGAGAATTATTAATGCTAACTCTTTTGACTTTGCGATGAGGTTTAGCTCAAGTGGCAAAGTTGAGGCACCTAGTGGCGGAGCCAGGATTTTTTTGGGGGGAGAGGGTTGAACTGTTACGGGGTTCGGGGGCGGTAGCCCGCGGGAATTTTTTTTGGGGGCATTCAATACATTTTAGACATTTTTTTTACTAAAATACAAATATAATAGTAATAATTAATAACGACATTTTCATAGATAATATAGTTCTAATATATTCCAAATAACATAAAGGTTCAATACATTACAAATAACCTAAGAATAAATACTTGGTGAGCTAATTGGGGGAGTAAGGGTTTCAAAGGGGTTGAGTTTTCTAATTTCCTATATTGTATATATATTACTCCCTCCGTCCGCCAAAAGTGTACCATTTTTACTATATTTGGCGTCCGCAAAGAGTATACCACTTTCCTTTTTTGGAAATGGTCCCACCATCCACTTTAATATTTTATCCTTACAAACACTCTTTATTTACAAAAAAACCAATCCAAATTCAATTTCAACCACACATCTCATAAAGTGGTGAGACCCTTTCTCCACTACATCAAAATCATTACCAATTTTATTAAATCCCGTGCCTAGCCAAAGTGGTACACTTTTGGCGGACGGAGGGAGTAAAATAAAAATAATATACATATTATAAAAAAAAATCAAAATTTGAGCCCCCCGAGCTACGCCCTTGGTGGCACTCAAAGACTTGTGAGAGATATTGGGTTCAATCCCATTTGTGTTTGGCAATAAAAAAATCAACACAAAAAATTGATTGACCTTGAATTTTGTTGGTCGTTGTTTCCTAAAAGATAGTTAGAAGAGCTCAAATTTGAATGGTCATCTCAAATTAGCTCAAGTCAATAACACCTTTGAAATCAAATTTACTACACTCAGACAAATTTCTATATGTCAAATTTGAGGTACAATGCATGACTAATAAATTACCATTTATAATACGATAATTATAAATAAAATTCTTTTATCATTTGTTAATATATATCTAGAGATTTTGCCCAAATTGAAATTGATGTAGTGAAACTATATACAGTACTAATATATATAGATTACATATATTTGTATATATAATTGTTAATATACTATATCCATTCACAATATTTTTATATTTAATGTATCGATAATTTACTTTGGGTAAATATCACTTTTTAGTCTATCGTATGAGTGTTTCTCAAAATATCTCACCCTAAGGGTAATTACAAAACAATACCCATCGTTTCATTTTTTTTTCTTGTTTATGGCCCGCAAAAATAATCCAACAACCGGTAATTGACATGTCCGGCCAAGCGCCATTTTGGCATACACGCGTAATTAAAAAAAAAAAAAACTAAAATCCACCTTGTCAAAAATGCAACTCTAATATTAAAGAAAATAAACGTTTTCTTCATTGTATCTCTATTCTAACTCCCCCCCTCCCCACCACCATCTCCCCTACAGCGGAAGAGGAAGCCCCTTGTGCTTTCTTCAACTAAGGCCCTCGTTGATTCTTTGTTCAATTCGCTCAACTAAGGAAATACATACTAAATTGATAAAGCTTGAACCTTTACAATTGGAATATGGCGAAGGGATTGAAGCAACACAGAGAAGAACAAAAAATTTAATTAAAACTTCCGTACTTTATAGCTTTGATCTTGTTGCGCTTGATTCTTGTTGCGCTTGATTCTTGTTGGGAGTGCTTGTGAGGCGTGAGTCCAGTCAGGACTGAGAGGGGGAAGAAGGACAGTGGTGACGGAGGCTGCCACCCGTTCCGATGAGCAGTGGCGGAGCCAGGATTTTTTTTTGGGGGGGGGGGGGGGGGCTGAACTGTACCGCCCCCGAAATTTTTTTTTTTTGGGGCATTCAATACATTTTAGACATTTTTTACTAAAATACAAATATAATAATAATAACAACAACATTTTCATAGATAATATAGTTCAAAACATTTACTAAAATTTTTTTTGGGGGCATTCAATACATTTTAGACATTTTTTTACTAAAATACAAATATAATAATAATAATAACAACATTTTCATAGATAATATAGTTCACAACATTTACTAAAAAATTTTTTGGGGGCATTCAATACATTTTAGACATTTTTTTACTAAAATACAAATATAATAATAATAATAACAACATTTTCATAGATAATATAGTTCAAAACATTTACTAAAATTTTTTTTGGGGGCATTCAATACATTTTAGAATTTTTTTACTAAAATACAAATATAATAATAATAATAACAACATTTTCATAGATAATATAGTTCAAAACATTTACTAAAATTTTTTTGGGGGGCATTCAATACATTTTAGACATTTTTTACTAAAATACAAATATAATAATAATAATAATAATAACAACATTTTCATAGATAATATAGTTCAAAACATTTACTAAAATTTTTTTTGGGGGCATTCAATACATTTTAGACATTTTTTACTAAAATACAAATATAATAATAATAATAATAACAACATTTTCATAGATAATATAGTTCAAAACATTTACTAAAATTTTTTTTGGAGGCATTCAATACATTTAGGCATTTTTTACTAAAATACAAATATAATAATAATAATAATAACATTTTCATAGATAATATAGTTCAACATTTACTAAAATTTTTTTGGGGCATTCAATACATTTTAGACATTTTTTACTAAAATACAAATATAATAACAATAATAACAACATTTTTAGACATATTATTAATAAATAAAAAAAAAAATCAAAATTTGGGGGGGGCTCTAGCCCCCCCTGGCTACGCCCCTGCCGATGAGAGAGCGATGGAGATGGAGGTGGTGGAGAGCGGCAGCGGCGGCCATGGGGCTGTTGTTGTCCGACCAAGAGAAGAAGAGAAGGTGGCGACGATTCTCGCCATTCGCTGTTCACGGTGAGGGAGAGAGAAGGAGATATTTTTTGTAACGATGGGTATTATTTTGTAATTACCCTTAGGGTGGGATATTATTTAAAAAACACTTTTAAATACCCTTTACTTTTAACATTTTGTAATTTGATAATATAATGTAACAAATACAACATATAAACAATTATCCTAAAATAGATGAGCAAGGATTGTGACATTTATTTTTTGCATTAAATAAAGGAATTAATTGAAGCAAATTAGGCCAACAAATAATTAAACATCTCGACTGAAATAACATGTCTTTTTACTAAAAAAAAAAATTAATGCATACACTTACGTACATTTAGGCTGGAAAATAATTTTGCTATCGTTCTACTTTCATACAAATAAAATCAAATTACAATTCAACCATGTGAATTGGGTGGAAAAAATTGATATTATATTTTTAGATTTGTAATTATTATAATTATATATTGTTAAGCCGGATTTTAATCTCAACAGAAAATTCGGATAAAACAATCAAATTGTTCCCGCTTTATAAAAACAGATGCCACATAGAATTAGGTTACACTTTTACTCATTGATTATGAAATGACATGGATGCCACATTTTTTTGGGCAAGCCACATCTAGAGTTATGACGTTTAAAAATTGGACACTGGAGATTTTTATACAAATCTAATAATTGTTGATTTAAATAAATATTTATGATAGTTTGGGATATTTTTTTTATATATAAAATAATAGATACAACGGGGGCTTAATTTTTTATTTATCATAATCCATTTGTAGGGACAAAAACATAAAGCTTAGCATAAATCTCAATTAGTTAGTTTTTTTTTTTTTCTTTCTAAATATGAATTACAAGAGGTATTTAAATATAGACAAATAAACAACTTGCACGCAGACAGGACCTCTATACCACACAAAGATGAGAAAATAATCGCATGCAGAGGGACCACTGCCCACACAAAGGTGGGAATACTATTCACACAAAAGTGGGAAATCTACACCGCTCGTAGGTGGGATTGAACCCAAGATATCTCACAAATGAGAGTTTTTGGGTGCCTTAACTTGAAGACAAAAATTAATTTTACGGACTGCCCAAAAAATTTGGCTCGTGGGCTATCGCCCCTGAACCCCCATGTAATGTCTTCAGGTTCTATATTTGACCAAGTTCATCTCCCCTATCGGCAAATCCTGGATCCACCCTTTAGTGTGGTCTTTCTATTTTAGGACATATATATACCTTTATACTTACCTCATTCACACACAATATTTACATAAAAACTCATCTTACAAACCATTTATTTAGGATAAATATCACAAAAACCCCTGAAGTATACTCACTTTATCAAAAATACCCTGAAACTTTCAAAATGTTCTCTAAACCCTCAAACTATCAGATTTTTATCAAATATATCCCGCATTTATTTTTCGATCACCAAAAATGTGATGTGGCTCGCCGGATGCCACAATATAATTTATATTCTATTTTTTTAAAATGCAATGACAAAAACGACGTCATTTCGTACCATATTATTTAAAAAAAATTCACTCTGAAATTTAAAATTGACTCCTATCGTGTTTGAAATTCATACTAATAATCTAGAATTAGGGATAAACACGGTAGAATATGGTACGAAACGAAGTCGTTTTTTCCATGTCATTTTAAAAAAATAGAATATAAATTACATTGTGGCATCCGGCGAGCCACGTCACGTTTTTGGTAACTGAAAAATAAATGCGGGATATATTTGATAAAAACCTAATAGTTTGAGGGTTTAGAGAATATTTCGAAAGTTTCAGGATATTTTTGATAAAATGAGTATAGTTCAGGGGTTTTCATGATATTTACCCATTTATTTATTACTTAACAAATGAATTCAGTAGGACTCTTTCTCTACTTTATACACATCTCCCAATATTTTATTAAAACATGTGTCCTCTCATCCACACCACACTTATCATGGACGAGTGGAGTATTATTTAGGGTTATTATTACAAGATAGCCTGAACTTTGACTCCGTGTTAACTTTTTAGTTTGAATTTAAGAAAATTACAAATATAGCCTTATATATCTCTGTTATTCAGATTATAGCCTGAGTCAAAATTTTGGCCAACTGAGGGTGATGTGGTTCATCTGAAGTTGACTTGGCAATTAAAAAAAATTATATCACCTTGAGTCACGGCGGTGGAGACGGATCGAATGGATTTAAGGTTTAAGGTTTAGATCCGTGAGTTACAAGATCTCGGAGAGCCGAGCAAAGACGGGCCGTGCGTGTGACAGGTAACACGACATCGCGAGCAAATTGACAACAGATAGGTACAGCGGCGAGGGGAGAGAGCCACAGACCCTCTGTCTCATCATGCCTCAATCGATGGTGAAGGAGGTACGAGCAAGAGAAACAACAATTAGGTCACGATGGCAAGAAGAGAGAGCCAATAGGAGATAGGGCGGCACCGATTTGAGAGCTCAAACTTAGGGTTTTCGAAGAAGATAGAGGGAAGAATGATGTGAGGAGAGAGCCGAATGGAGTGAGGCGTGTGTTAGGTTAGGGTAGGATTTAGGGACTTTATAGGTAAGACTAGTGAATGTTAAATAAACCCTAATTAAGGCACAAAATGGAAATAGAACAATATTATTGGGACAACCCAAAAAGGAAAATAGGCAAAGATTATTGGGAATGGAGGGAGTATTACATATTCTATATTCTTATTGACTTTATATAGCTAGGGCTCATTTGCTATGCATGATAAGGGTGTGATAAATATCTATAACACCCTAATATGTTATTTTTTTTTACTTCAAAAATCAAAGTCCTTTATAAATTAAAGGTCATTATCTATTATCCATTTGTTTGGATAATATTTTGTATCACACCTAAGAAGTGTGATAGCATAACACAATTTTTATATATTTTTACCAAACATGATATTAATATCTAATCAATTAATAGACATCACAGTAAAAAATATCACACATTATCTCACAAGACGCAGCAAACAAGCCCCTAATATATTCAGTATTAGTTGGCAAGTCTATTTCACGTACTCATTTGTTCAAACCCTCACGGCTATAAATTATAAGTCTTGACCATATCACACAAAACACAAAATAATCTTCTATTTGAGTTCTCAAATTTTAATGTTATGGCATCCATCAAAATAACATTATTTGCACTTCTATTTCTCACCATTTTTACATATTCTAAGGCAAAGCTAGGCCCTCTCAAAGAGACCAAAATAACACTCTACTACAAAGATTATGCCGGTGGCCCGAATGCGACTACGATCGAGGTCCCGGGCCCGTCGACCGGGGCCCTAAACTTCTCTAGGTTTGGAGCCATGTTCGTCACGGACGACCCGATAACCAAAGAAATCGATGAATGCTCGACCCCAATCGCTAGGGGCCGGGCCTATTTTGTCGTAGCGGGCCAAGATGGGACCCAAATAGGGCTACTGTCGGTTATGTTTATCAAAGGCAAGTATAAAGGCAGCACAGTGGAAATACAAGGCTCTTACTCGTTAGAGGGGGTGTCGGAGATGGCGGTGGTGGGCGGCACCAGAATATTCCGGCAAGCCCGCGGTCACGTGACTTTCAAGACTCTTTCCTTTGATCCTGTGAGCGGCTATGGAGTCTATCAATCTAATATGACTGTGCTACATTATTAAACTCTTGTGTGCTGCAATCGCTTAATAAATAAATAAATTATCAATCGATATCAATTAGATTGTATTGAAATTTATATGTGGTTAAGACTAACAATCATTGTATATACGAGTCCGATCCGTTATATTGAGATCCAGTGTACCGTACTTGATATCTCACTCAGTGTCTTACTTTCAATATTTTTATTTATCTTCTTATTTTTTCAAATTTCAATTTTGTATGATTTGATTTAATTTTGTGTGATTATTAACTAGGGTTTATTTTATTTAAGTAGGGTATAAAATTATTTTTTATCATTTATTAGCTAATATGTTGATAAATTTAAAGTTATAGTATATAATTTTAAAATTTTAATTTTTTGAAATAAAAATTAAGCATAATTCATACTATTATAATTAATTTTATTTATATAAAAATATTATTGAAACAATAGATATAATTATGGTATATAGCGGCACACATAAAATTATGGGGCACTAAATCTCATTCCATTATTTCAATGGTTGATTGAATATAAATTACTGAGCTTTCAAACAATTCTTATTTTACATCAATTTGAAAATTTGTAGTATTAGTTTTTTTCTTATTTTGTTATCGTATCTATTGTAACACCCCATTCCTTCCTTATTTAGTTTAGAATAATTTTGAACTTAAATTATGAGATGATTCACGCCTGTAAAATAAAAATAAATTTATTTTAATTTATTACAATGGTAGATAGCAACAACCTATTTGTGTTTGGGCGAGAGACGGGTTGGCCGGAGAGGCGGTGACTTCGCCGGGAAGGAGGGAGAGCGGCGCGTGAGTGTGTATATGTGTGTGAGCGTGTATATAATGTGTGAGGGTTGAAGAAGATGAAGAATAGAGGTTTAGGTTGGGCTCAATGTTGGGCCCTACTTCGTTACTTCTTGTCATTTCAAACTCCAAGTCAAAAGAGTTAGTAATATTGATAGTGGAAAAAACATCTCACTTGACAAACCAAAAAAATGTAATTTAAAGTGACGGTGGAAATAAGTTATTAATAAACTTGAGATCTTAAAAGTAAGGGTTAATTGTCTATAAAATACTAAATTTTCATTCAATTCTGGATTTGTACACAAATTTGAACTGTGACGTGATAATTACTAAATATTTAATTTTATCTAATTTTGCTATTAATCCAAATTCCAACCAAATACCAAGCTAATATGGAATATGGCGTGCCAATTTTGACATGGTGTATTTATTCTCGTGTGTCAATTAGTTGACAAAATAATATTTTTTATATAATTTTTTATCAATAAAAAAAAAAGAACACAAAGCAAATAACCCAAATTGTCAATAATTTAATATATCAAATCAAATCTCGCATTTCCTGTAAAACATTGTTTTGGTACCTCTGATACCCCTTCCGTTTCTTTTTAATGAATCTTGCTTGATCAAAAAAAAAAATCAAATCATAGTATTTTTTTAGTTGAATTAATTAATTGACAACACTATAACAAAAATGTAGAACGACCACATTTAAAAAACATGTTTTTTTCATCTAAAATCGTAATCATAGATCCAACTGTGGTTTATTAGTGAAAAGTTGCATTGGAAGATTACAATTTTTTATTAGCAATGTCTTTAATTATACTGTGGTCGTAGTTATTTTACTAATAAAAAAAATTCAAGATTCGCGGATCCAGATCCTTTTTATAAGATCTGAACCTTGTAAAAAATGGATTCGATGGATCTGGATCGAATCTGAATTATTCATATGATTTTTGAATCTGGATCTGAAGCAAAGGTCCTGAGACGCAGATCCGGTCTGCGGATCCAGTTATAAAAATGTACTCTACCCTAAAGATCTATATATGACTACTCTATACATCTCTTTTCATAAGTAATACTCTCTCCGTCTCACAAAAACATGAACAAAGAGAAATGCACGGGTTTTAAGAAATGTTAGTTGAGAGTTAAAGTAAGTGGAAAATGGGCCCCACTTTAAAAGGTGTTGTGAGAGTAATGAATTAATTAAGGAAAAGTAGTGGTGGGCCATGATGTACTAAAATGGAAATGTTCATGTTTTTGTGAGATACCCCAAAATGGAAAAACGTTCATGTTTTTGTGAGACGGAGGGAGTATATAATTCTAAAGATAATATTTTACTTTTATCTTAATTATTATTATTATTATTATTATTATTATTATTATTATTATTATTACTACTAATTGTATATTGGTAATATTATTTTTCTTTTTTCAATGTAAAATAGAAGACACATTGTTCCACTATTATTTAATGAGGTGGTCTTGGGTACACCCAGGTGTACCGTACAACCGCGTTATATATTCACTTAAATTAACTTTGACCCGCACCCTGATTTGAATCCATATCCTGACCCAACCCATATAAATAATATTATTCTGGATACGGGTCAATCCGGTTGTATGGTACACCCAGGTGTACCCAAGATTTTGTGTTATTTAATATTGTGATGAAGTTAGAGATCAAATTGATTTTAATGTTATGATAATTGATTTTCATCTATTTTGTACATATACAATTAAAATAAGTGTGTATGTCATTATTCTACTACTAATATGTTGTGTAGTACTTGATTATTATATTCTTACTTATTCTGAACTTTTATTATATTTCTTTTTATAGATTATATATGGTTTAAATATTTATTTTTTTAATAGGTATTGAAACTCTAGACAATAATTATGATTTTATTTTTGCTTAATTTAAGATTTACAAGTTTATTTTAAAAGAAAAAAAATATGGATATGGGTCTGGAGCCGACACACTGTGAATCTTATGGATTTGGACCTGGATCTTATTTTTTAGATCCAATAGATCTGGATCAGACCCGGACCTAAGTATGAAAATTCGGATCTGAATTTGAGCCAAGCAGGTTCCAGTCCAAATCCAACCCTCATCCCTACATGTGATAGACTTATAAAATAATACCCCCTCCGTCCACGAAAGAACTTCCTATCTTTCCTTTTTGGGACGTCCGCAAAAGAACTTCCTATCTATTTTTGGACTATACCCCACCACTTATAATTCTCTTACTTTTCACTTTCCACAACTCCCAATATTAATTAATAATTATAACACATTTTCACCACTCCCAATACATTCAACTACCTTTTATCTACTTTTAATACACTCAACAATATTTTTTCTTAAAACCCGTGCCACTCCCTCCTAGGAAGTTCTTTAATGGACGGAGGGAGTAGTAGTTTGTAGTATCATTTATTTATCTTTATATATTTTTTAATAACCAAATAAAAAAATGAACGCCCTGACCAAACCCTCCCTTCTAACCCCTCTTTTGCAAACGACTAAACCCTACCATTCTATCAATCTCCGCGACCTCCTCCGTCTCTCCGCCAGGTCGTGGAGCTCTAACCAAAAAGTCCCGCCGCCCCTCCTCTGCTTGCCACCGCCTCGTCCTCAAAGCCACCGCCCCTCTTCTTGCTGGCACGAAGTTCGAGTACTGCAACGAAAGTTTGCTAAGACTAAGATCAAATTATTTTAAAAGTACACATTTTGTATACCAAACAAAAAGTATTAGTCTTTTACTTAGCTAATGGCAGCTAATGTTGAATGTCAACTATAATTAGGTAGCACGTTCATTTCACTTGCTCATTTTTTTTTTCAAATGAGATTCTCGTGTTCCCACCATATTCACTCTCAACTTTTCTATTTTATAACAGTTTAATACAAAAATAAAAATATTATTATATAAAAAACTCTAATTTATAATATACATCACTAAAAATTCAAATTTTAAAATGTTATAAAACCCTACCTTTGAATTAATTAACCCTAATAATCAATTATTAATTCGAATAAATATTAGAAACCTCTAATCGAATTAGGATTCATTAGACGTGAGACACTGAGTGAATCTACAAATAAGACACAATTCTGATCTTCAATTTCAGCTCTCAAATTTTAAGGTTATGGCATCCAACAAAATCAAATTACCATTACTTCTCTTTCTCTCCCTTTTCACATGTTCTATTGCAAAGCTAAGGCACCATAGAGAGACCGTGATGACGGTCTACTACGATGAATATTCCGGCAACCGGAACACGACCGAGATCGAAATACCGGGCCCCTAAACACGACCAAGTTTGGAGCCATGGTCTGCACGGACGATCCGATAACCGAAGAAATTGAGGAAGGCTCGGCCCCAATTGCAAGGGGCCGAGGTATCTTCATTGCATCGGCCCTGGATGGGTCCGATGCTCACACGCTACTATCAGTTGTGTTTATCAATGGCAAGTATAAAGGCAGCACATTGGAATTACAAGGTTCTTATGCTCTGTTTGAGCGGGTGGCGGAGGTGGCGGTGGTGGGTGGCACCGGAAAATTCCGGCTAGCCCGCGGCTACGCGACTTTCGAGATCCTTTACAACGATTCTTTGCGCGGGTATTTACTGGCTCGATCTAATATGACTGTTCTACATTACTAAGTGGTAGAGGAGGTCTTCCATGCGGACGTCTATACGATGCGGACATTTGTAATATATCATTTATTTTTATAAAAAATATCATTTGATTTTATGAAAAATATAATTTGCAGGCATTAAAGTATCATTTGCTTTTATTAAAATTGTCATTTATAATATACTCCCTTTGTTCCATGAGTAGAGGTGGCCACCGGTTCGAACCGAAACCGAACTGGCGGTTCCACGGTTCCGAAATTCAAAACTGGAACCGAACCGTGAACCACGGGTTCACGGTTCACGGTTCCAAAAGATGAAACCTATTTTTTAAATTTTTTTTAATTTTATGTTTTAAAGTATTGGTTTGAAGTTTATAAGATGTACATAATGTTGAACTATTTATTTAGGCTGTAAATGATTGAGATTTAGATGTGGGAATGAGAGTTGAGTATTTTATTTAGATTGTCAATGGTTGAAGTTTACTATAAATTCGATGTAGGAGGTTCGAGTCACCTTAGGAGCTACAGGTGTGAGTGGGTTTTTTCCTTTCTTTGGTTGTAACAAATTTTTAAAAAAATAAAAATAAATAAATAAATTCGATGTAGGAATAAGAATTTGAGATAGATAGAAGTAAATGATATAAAAGAAGCACATGGACTTATATATGTTTTTCAATGCACATGATTCTCACATCGAATTTTTAATAAACTTCAACCATTCACAACCTAAATAAAATGGTCAATCCTCATTTCTCATTCTCACATCTAATCTAATCTAATTCTTACAAAACCTCAACCATTTATAACTAAAATTAAAGGGATTATAGCCAAAAAATACACGAACTTTGATAAAAATTGCAATTTTCACCTGAACTTTCAAATTAGCCAAAATATACCTGAACTTATATTTTTTGTTGTAAATTTCACCTGAACTTGCAATGATTGAACTTCGTCGAGGTGAAATTTACAACAAAAAATATAAGTTCAGGTATATTTTGGCCAATTTGAAAGTTCAGGTGAAAATTGCAACTTTTATCAAAGTTCGTGTATTTTTTGGCCATAATCCCAAAATTAAATAAATTGTTCAACATTATTTACATTTCATACAAGACTTCAAAATATAGTAATTTCTTTTTAAAAAAATGACGGTTCAAATAGGGAACCGCCGGTTCTAGGGGCGGTTTCGGGCGGTTCGGTGATTCCATGGTTCGGTTTCGGTTTCGGTTTTGAACCGGAAACCGTAGGTTTTGGATATTTGAAATCGTAACCGAACCGGCCGAACACAGTTTCGGTTCCAATTCGGAACTGTCCTGGACAGTCCGATTTCATGATTCGGTTCCCAATTCCGGTTTTTTGGCCGCCTCTACATGCTACTATCAATTGTGTTTATCAGTCGCCAACCTTGTTTTGCTAAAACTCTTTTAACTGAAAAAGGATGTGTCTATTTGTTTTTGTTTAAAAATAGCCTATAGGTGTATTCCTCCCCCCATACATCTATTCGAGACCCTCTAGACCTAACACTACTACAAAGATTATGTCGGCGGGCCGAATGCGAACACGATTGAGATCTCGGGCCTGTCGACCAGGTCCCTAAACTTCTCTAGGTTTGGAGCCATGTTTGTAACGGACAACCTGTTAACCGAAGAAATCAAGGAAGGCTCAGCCCCAATCGCGAAGGGCCGGGGCTTGTACGTCATATCGGACCTAGATGGGTCCCATGGTCAGTGGCTAGCATCGATTGTGTTTATCAAGGATGAGTATAAAGGCAGCACATTGAAATTACAAGGCTCATACTCATTTGAGGGGGTGTCGGAGGCGGCGGTGGTGGGCGGCACCGGAAAATTTTGGCTAGCCCGCGGTTATACGAACTTACGAGACTCTTTCCTTGGATCCCGTGAGCGACTATGGAGTCTACCGATCTAATATGACTATGCTACATTATTAAAATCTTGTGCTGCAATTGCTTAATAAATAAATAAATAAATTATCAATCGATGTCAATTTGAATGCATTAAAATGTCTATAAAATATAATATGTTATTTGCTATAATGTAATCAAATGAGATAAAGTTAATGATGATTGTATTACATCCTAAGTGGTATATCTAATTAGGGATGTCAATCCAGCCCGAAAGCCCAATTAACCCGTCAATTCGAGAGGGTTAGGGTTGAAAATTTTCAACCCGATAAAAATTACAACCCGACTAGCTCGTAACCAAATAACCTGGCATCCGATAGGGTCGGCCCGACTAACCCGGTGGGCTAACCTGAAACCCGAATATTTAACATAAAATATTTTGATATACAAATTAAAAAATGACAAAATATTACTCCCTCCGTCCACCAAAGATATGCCACTTTACTTTCGATACGAGTTTTAATAAAATGTGAATGAAGTTGGTAGTGGAGTAAGGGTCCCACTTTAAATGTGAATGGAATGGTGTGGACCCTATTACTAAAAATGGATGTGGCATATTTTTTGTGGACGGACAAAAAAGGAAATTGTGGCATATCTTTGGTGGACGGAGAGAGTATAAAGTTTCATCATTTCACTTTTCTGTATTTTTGAGGTGCTTTGATTCTATGAGTTCAAACTATTGTTGGATATTTTATTATTTTTGGGGTTATTGCCGTAAAATACATCAAGTTTGTCAATTTTTTGGTTTATATTATCACCTTTTTTTTTTTTTTTTACCATTAAATACACAAATTTAAGATTGATTCTTAAATATCCCACGGTGAATAACTCTGGTGAAATCGAAACTTATGTGTCATTTACGTGGCTTATGTGGCACGAACGTGGCATTTAATTTACATGAGAATGATGTTGTGTTGCCACCTCCCCACCCCCCACACCTGCCACCACCCTATCGCATCCCCCAACCCCATCCCCAACCAAAAGACCGTCCCTCACCCCTACCCCCGCCGCCGTCACTTCTCCAGCCCGGCGGAGCCTCCCCCTTCCCCCAACCCCGCCGCCACCACTTCCCTCCACCCCCGCCTTCACCCCTCCCCCCCTCCCGCGAGACTGTCCCCCTCCCCTACCTCCGCTGCCACCACTTCTCCAGCCCGGCGGAACCTCCCCCTTCCCCTAACCTCGCCGCCACCACTTCCCCCCACCCCGCCTTCACCCAAAGTCGAGCCCTAGTCCCCTCTCGATCTCTGCCGTCTTCACCCGAAGTCTTCCAATTTGCAGATATGGTTGAGTGCCAAATTCTTCCAATTTTTGTTGGATTTAAGGAATTTCGAGTTTTGTAGATCTATAATTGAGCATGGTGAATTCGAGTTTTGATTTTTGTCTAGGGAGAGAGACTGGAGAAGTAAGATGGTCTGTTGGTGGGGGAGGGTGGCGAAGGGGGAGGCTCTGCTGGGCGGCGGAGGGGGGGCTCTATTGGTGGAGGAGGGCGGCAAAGGGGGGAGGCTCTACTGGGCGGCGGACGGAGTGCTCTGCTAGTGGGGGAATGCGGCGACTCTGTTGGTGGAGGAGGGCGGTGAAGGGGGAAGGGTGGGTGTGGTGGTGAGGGCTTGGGGCAACAGGAATGAGGTTTTGAGGGCGGCTGCGATTGTCGTTGCTCTGAGGAGGTTGATGGCGTCGGAGGAATTGCGGCAGAAGGCGGAGGAGGTGTGAAATGCGACTGTAATTCATAACTATTGAAGCTCTGATATGTGACTTGTGCGTGTGTGTGTGTCAGCGAGAGAGAGAGAGAGAGAGAGAGAGAGAGAGAGAGGTGAGTGTACATGTGATTTGGTAATTTCGGCAGCCACGTTGGCAACTCCGGCAATCACGTTGATAATTCAATTGCCACCTCAGATTAATTTGGGCGAAATTGTAGATGGTGGGATAATTGCGAACAAATTATAAATTCATGTATTTTTTGGCAAAAAAAAGGTGATGATATAAATCAAAAAATTGACAAACTTGATGTATTTTACGGCAATAACGACCCTTATTTTTTCTTTAACAAAGTTGGACATTTTATTGTTACCAACTTATTTTATATGTTATGTAATCTTGATATTTTTTCTTCAATATCTTATATTTTTGCATTTCATGCTTTCTATATAATTTATATCTTTGATTTCTATGTATATTTTATACATTATACATTAGATCATTAAAAATAATAAAATACAAATGATTATATTATTTTTACGCTTTTAACTCGATTAGCCTGATGGGCTAGCCCGAAACCGAACGTTTAGTGTTGGGGTTGAAAATTTATAACCCGGCAAAATCTTCAGCCCGATTAGTCCACACCCAATTAACCTGGAACTCTATAGGACTGGCCCGAAACCTGGTAGGCTGGGCCGATTGACATCCCTATACATAATCGTTTTAACATATATAATATTTTCATATTTTTAATTTAGGAAAAAATAGCAATTTAACCCGTATCATAGACAATTAGACACATCTATGGCCTTTGGCATCCTATACTCAAGATTCGATCAATCAGATCCATGATGTTCCACTTTGGGTGCAATTAAGCCCCTCTGTCTGGCCAATTAACGCCTTTAGTAATTTTATACTGCTCTATCGTCTCTCTCCCTCAGCCACGGGCCGCCGGCAACCCGCCATCTTCTCCAGCCTAGCGACGCCTCCTCCGATCTATTACTTTCTCCTCTGACCCGTGGAACACCAAAATCCCCAAATTCTAAAAGCCCAAAAATCTTAATAACCCCCTTCAGTTTTCGTTGGAACCACTGCCCGTCACCGAACGATGACAACAAAAGAGATAGCGCCGCTGCCTCCAGGACAGCAACAACATAGCCGCCTTTCTCCGGCCTACAGCAACGGCCAATCGGTCCGCCGCCATCACCGCCTTTGCTCCTCTTCTTGACTAACGAGCAGCAGCCACCTTAAGGCCACCGCCGCCGCCAGTCATCTCCCTCTCTCGGTCGATCGACGAGCAGCAATAGGTAACAGGATATTGTCGCCGCCGTCGATCAATCATGAGGAATGAAGTATTTAAGCTCGCTAGAGGAACTCCCAGCCTTGAGACGCGAGCTTTTTCGAAACATCACTGCCACCGGCTTGACAAAAGCTTGCTTTCTGGTTGCTGGAGATTAGCTAGATTGGATCTCAATAATTGCAAGGAAATTGATGACTTGGGATTTTGGGCATTGGCTTACTACGCGGGGAATTGTCAATGGGTATGATGTGAAAGGTCACCAAATGGGTCCTGGCGATCCAAGCAGCTTTGTCGGCGACGTCGAAAATAGAGAGAGGAGGCGTTGTGCAATAGTTAAAATATAAAATATAAAATACAAAATATAAATTACTTACGATGTTTGTTGGCCATCTGAGGGGTTTAATTGCATCAAATTGGAATATCAGAGACCTGATTGATCGAATTTTGAGTATAGAGTGCCCGGGCTAAATTGTTACTTTCCATTTACTTTATAAAGGTTATCAAACAAAATATTAAGATGGCATATGTATATTATACACCTTAATCACCCACCCATATGTGCAAGAAGGGATGGCATTCAAATTTTAATAAATTTATGTAGTTAAGTAAGACTAAGAATCATTGTATATAGTAGTTATTTAAAGGGTTGGATATATATTACTGAACTTTCATCATTTTGCAGACCAATTTGAAAATTTGTTTTTTTGCTATCGCGTCCATTTCGGATCAAATTTAATACTAAAGTCATCGTCTGAAATCCTACGTGTCCAAATCCGCCGAATACTAAAACCACATCGATTTGCAAATATAACAAAATTTAGGGACATCAACCCTATGTTTTGCCAGAAAATGGGCAAGATAGTTATAGAAGCCATACGTACAAACCGCAAATTAAAGTGGAAGTTGCTATCTCATTAGGGCTGGTAAATTGGTTTCGGTTGTCCGGTTAAAACCGTAACCGAACCGGAAAAACCGGTTATCGGTTAACCGAAAACCGATTTTTATCGGTTCGGTTCGGTTTTTGGTTAGTGTGTTTTCAGTTAACCGGTTAATCGGTTTAATCGGTCGGTTAACCGGTTTAAATTTATTAAATTAATTAATTTATATTTTATTATAATAAATTTTCAAAACTCCCAAATTAAGGTTCTGAACTAGATAGTGCTTCAGTTCCGAGTTTGAGATTCACGCATCTTCATTCTTCCACATCGGGCGCGGCGCTCGCTTCCCACATCCGGCGCTTCTTCCCACCGGCACCGGCACCGCTGCCCCCCCCCCCCCCCCCCCCTTCTCCCATCAGCCGCTCTCACAGTATATAAATATTACCTCCAAATAGAGAATATTCTGAAGCATTTTGACAAAGCTTTTCCTAAAAATTTCTGGAGCATTCGCACGCCGCCTTCTGCGATTGTTGAGGGAAATTGAAGCCAGCGCCGGTCACGTCACCGGCACCTTGAGTCAGCGCCTGAGCCGCTGAGCGCCTGAGTTTTCGGCGGTCCAACAAATCCCTGAGCCGCTGAGCACTCCGGCGCCTTTCCGGCGGTCCAGCAAGTCCCTTTCAAGCGGTCCGTCTTTTTCTCTCGTTTTCTATCTCTCTCTAAATTGACGGTTTCTATGTTTTTCTGCAACTCGTTTGCAGTCATTTTGTTGGTTTTCCATTGTGAAATAGTTCGGTGTTGAATTAACATATTCAGGGGGCTTTAGTGGAGTTGTTGATTTGCTTTTCTTAATAAAACCGAACCGGACCGATTAACAGCCCTATATCTCATTGCTCATTGACTTTGTATATATATATAGAGAGAAAGGTTAAACAGAGAATGCTAAATATTTAGATAATAGAGAATTCGTGAAACAAAAACGAACAGATCTACAATTTTTACGAACAAATCAATATATATATATATATATATATATATATAGGGTGTGGTTCTAGAGAGAACTACATTATTTGTGAGAACGGGAGAACCATCAAATCTAATGCATTCACTGTAAAAATTAATGCATTCGCTGTTAAAATTAATGCACTCAAAAAAATAAAAAAAAATTGCTCTCTTCAGGATTCGAACCCAGGATCTGCATTCATCCAACAAGATGATGTATCCACCGTAGATCTTGATGATCGAATGGCTGAAAATGATTCTCCGTTCTTTTTTTATTTATGGTTCTTTCCTGAACCTCTCCCTATATATATATATATATATATATATATATATATATATATATATATATATATATATAGGGAATGGATCAATGAAGAATGCTAAATGTAGAAGGAAACAACGAAGGCTGAATAACTCAATACATTTACTGAATAAATCACGCGAGCGCATAAACGAAAAATGTACGTGTTTATTCAGTAAAATAACCTATTCGTGCGGTCGCGTGATTTATTCGTAAATTTATTGACTTATTCAGAACGAAATATAGTTACTTCTTCATAGATCCCAACCCTATATATATATAGAGAGAGAGAGAAGGGTTCAAATAAAAACCATTCTTATCATAAGAACACAGAACCAATCTTGTCCATTTATTTTTGTAAAGTTAAGGGATGATATTAATTATTTTTTTTGTATTATTTATTTTCTTATAATTATCGTGGGGTTAAATATGTCAATTACTTATTAACTGTTATGTTAGTGCCGGTTTTGATGGATTTAAAATATTTGTCATTTCGTTTACGGTTTTTACATTAGCGTCTTCTTCCTTCTTTATGTTTTCATTTTAATTCATTGTTATTCCATTAGCATTCAAAATGATGGAGATGGGTTAGTTTATTATATGAATTATTGAATTTGTTGATATTATGTTATAATAGAATTCAATGTATCCTCCGGGTATGATAGTTTCATGCGGTTAGTGCATATGAATATATGCTTCTGTGCAGATTAGTATTCTATTAACTTTATGTCATTGTGCGACCATTGTTTGGTTTTCTGAAAAAACAATCAAACAAGTTTTATTGTAGATTTATGCTATTAAAATTGTGCTATTGTGTATATTAAATTTCGTGTATGTGTGAATTAGTTATAAATATATATAGTTATAAATATATATATATATATATTTATATTTAATTGTTGTTCAATGTTAATTCTCAACATTTTTAATGATGAAATCAGATTTCCTTCACATGTAGTACGAATCAAGCTTGAAGTCTCTTTAAGTATTTTAGGAAAGTAGAAATACTAAGTCGCATATTTTACAGAAAAGGAAAACAAAATAAATTATAATTATAATTATAACAATAAAAATAAAACTTCTTGAATTCTATACAGAAATCAAACAAAATCCCTCATTTATAAACCAAATTATGTTAATTTGATGGAATCTCATATTTAACAGAAAATTAAAACAGAGATCAGGTTTTTCTGCAGAAAATTAAAATAATCAAGACGTTCGTATTGTGCGGACCACTCACATATTCTAATAGGACACTTATAAGTGTTCTAGTAGAGTGTTTAATAGGAGAATGTAAAATAAATAAGACAATAATGTTTAGGTTTTTTTATCCAAGACAAAAGACAAATATATAGCAAAAATGTAAGCAAAAACTATGTTAAAATGAGTGAAGATATTTCTTAAATTCTTTACAAACGCCAAAAGGAATCTCTATCTTTTTTTATACACTATTAGCAATAAACGATCCAAATATTACAGATATGCCTACTGCTGCTGCTTTCACTTAAATAATAAACTACAAACTACTAAGCATCAAGGAAGGGGGAATTACCAATATTCTTGATCAAGATCATTCACTCACCAATAATCTCCACAATTACATACAGCTCCCTCGAAGTGGTGAAAACAACTCGGATCATGAGACATGATCAATCTCCCCACAATCTTGGAATGTGTTCGATCGCGGTGTGGCAATCCTCATATATGGTCAAGTTCTTGAAAATGTCTATAGTACTTGAGCTCATGCTGCTTTTCGTCTTCCACCACATCGTGCAGCACAGACTTCATGGCTGAAACATATCCATCTTCTTTCACCCTCAAAATCAGACTCTTCCAAGAAAAGATTGAAAGCTTTCATCGTCGAGATGAGTGAAGTCTCCAACCGAAAATGTGTGAACCTTGTTTAATACTTCAACCAAGCTATATCCCGGTCATCCTCTGACATCCGTATCCCCATGAGGATGTCTGGCTAAGCTTATTTCAAAGAGCTTATAAGCTCCAACAACTTATAAGATATTTCAAAAACTTATAAGATATAGTTTCTCAAAAGCTTATACGCTATCAAAGTGTTTGGATAATTAAGCTTATAAGTATTAAGAGATAATTTTGTGATAAATAGAGAAAATCTTTGTTAGAGAGAGAATATTAAAAAGTGATGAACTTGAAAAAGAATATAATGAAAATAACAAACGATAATTAAATAATATTTGTAACATAATTGTTGCATATAAGATTATGAATAAATAGATTGGGGCAAAACCACTTATTTTTTGGAAACTTATAAGTTGTTGAGCTTATTTCTACAGTAAGTTACTTAAGAGCTTATTTTACTAAACACTGTGAATGAATATATATGCTCTTATACATACAACTTATAAGCTATTTTGAAGGAGTATATAAGCTTTTTATTTAACTTATAAGCTATTTTAAAGAGTTTATAACCCCAGCCAAACAACCACTTCATTGCATCTTCTTAACATATGCTCATGTGCCCAAACCTATTCATTGAATAGAAGTAATGTTTTCCCTTCTAGAAGTAATGTTTTCCATTTAACATATGTTCATCTGCCCAAACCTCTTCATTGAATAGAAGTAATGTTTTCCCTTCTAGAAGTAATGTTTTCCCTTCTCTACCAAGAAGTATACGTCAAACAGAGAGAACACCAACCTAATTAAAAACAATTAAATACAGCCCATGAGCAAATGGAGAAGAAAGTTACACTTAAAGAAAAATCATTAATATATGCACAATACAAGTTGTACAAGACTAAAAATACCGATAACCTAAAGTACTCAAATAGCTCTAAGAGTTTCGACGAGCTCGATATTATTGGCAATCAAAAACCAAGTAGACAAGAAAAAAAGTCACAAATATCATTAATATTTACCATTGTAACTTCATCAGGCGGAATAGATGCTTGTTTTATTGACTCAAAATGTTGGAGAGCTACTTCGGCAAAGCCATGTCTTGGCTATGCCTCCTTGATGCTTCCACACCTACAATACATGGAAACAGAGCATTTGTAGCATAGCAACCACAGAGCATTTGTAGCATAGCAACCAAACTCAAATCCTGCTTTAACAACACGCTCATATATTTGCACACCAACATCAAAACCAGCAATAATCAGCACACGAACTCAAAAAACAAAGGCAGACGTGTCTAATCTCTCACCATCTCTTATCATCTCAATGAAAATCCTTAATGCCTACTAGCTATCACTATTACCATTCTGACTGTACAAAACTATGATGGAAGCTCTATGTGGCATCCTATCCAATAAATCCATAGCTTTGGCAATAGCATCATTTTGAGCATAACCAATCATAGTGTTCCAAGAAATAATATCATTTAATGGCACCTTAACAAGCATTTAATCAAAAACTATTGTAGCCTCATCCAATAACTCACTCATTCTACACATACCTGCCGCCGTGCAGCGGCGAGATTCTTGTTCTTAATATTCCCACAGATCATCATATTCCCAGCGACCAAATTCTTCACAGCCATTTTATCAAACAGCTGATGGGCCAGCTTAAATTCGCCACTGGACAAGCACCCAAACATCAAGATGCCATACGATACCGCAGATTTGCGACGCATCGAGTTGAACAAGCGCAACGCAGCGTCGAATCGGCCACCGCGCAAGTGATCTCTGATAGAGACGTTGCATATCACTATGTCGGAATCCGTAAATTCGTTGCTTCTCGGCCTAGCCGGCGGATTATTGGCCGGTGGTTCAAAGAGGTGGCTAGAATTCCGACGCGGCGGCTTTTCACCCTGAGCATTAGAGTTGGTGAAAAGCATGAGATGAGAGATGCTGGCTCCAGATCGGCTCGTTCCAAAAATCGGCTCAATTTGAGCTCGCGTTCGGCTCGTTATAAAAAATTTGATTGGGGGTGAAATTCGCGCGCAGCTACCATGGAAAACGATAAGCTGACGACGGTGGCTGCGAGGGAGGCACAGAGATGCGGCGGCGGAATTTGAGGGGCTGGAAAAAGCTTTGGGGGAGAGAGGAATTTGGTGGCGCAGCGTTCATTTTAGGGTTAGTGGATATATTAATAATTTAAATAAATAGGGGCCAAGCTGTAAGAAAAATCGCAGCCCAATATTTAACTAAGCCCAGAATAATGAATAACCCTATCGCATTATCTCATTCTTCTTCTTCTACAAACACATCGACACCACAACAAGGCTCCTCTAGTTCATCTTCTATATAAAATAATTGTATATATATATATATATATATGGAGAGCGCTCGTAATATAGTCATTTTGAAGAAGAAAACACAATATTTAGTCACTAATTAAAAAAACACAAATGGTGGCCATTTTTACGTGTAAAGACTATTTTGTCCTTAATTAGGGCTGATCGGATTCGGGTCGAATTTGGGTTTACGCGTGGATTAGGCACATATGGTACTATTTGTGTCATATGTGCCAACTGATAGTAATAATAATAATAATAATAATAATAATAATAATAATAATCTAAGTATATGTTACTAATGACACTAATATGGCTATAAGTACCATTCGTACAACACTACATATCAGAGTATATGGCACTAATATGGCCATAAGTACCGTTCGTGCAACACATTAAATGGAGAATCTGAACCCTAAATGATAATCTAAACCCTACGGGGAAGTGTTCAAAATGGCACTAATGACATTAATATGGCCATAAGTGCCATTCTATGGCACTAATATGACCATAAGTACCATTCGTGCAACACTGAGTATATGTCACTAAAGGCACTAATAGTGCCACACGTGCCTAACCCGCGCGCAAACTCGAATTCGACCCGAATCCGGTCCGCCGTATTTAAGGGCACACAGTCCGAAAACGTAAAAAAAATTCCAGAATTTGTATTTTTTTATTAGTGGTCAAATATTGTGTTTATATTTTCAAAATGACCATATGAATATATTGTTTCTACATATATAGTGTATATGAATGGATGAATTGATATTTTGTAAAAATCTTGACTTCAAATAGGAAATGCAGTGAAGATATTCATTCAAGGCAATGTAGAAATCTGCTAAAAGTTAGAAGAAGAAGCTTTAAATTGGTGTTCTTTGAATGGATTGTGTGAAATGTAAAAAGAAGAAATTGATCAAAGACTAGTTTGTAGATTAGTACTTGATTGTAATGAGGTGACAATTAAAACCCTTTTACTTTAGATTATCGGATTCGTAATATTTCTTCGTCACGGTTTCGTTAATAAAAATACCCGTCATATTCTTTAATACACGGACTTAAATAAATATGTAATTTGTTGAAATTAAAATAAATTCACTTTCATTGTCCGGACGTAAATCATCTTAATATTAATTCTAGGTTAGAAAAAAATTCTAAACTTATATAAAAGAATTAGATATAATAATAGCTTTCGCAATCAAAATAAGTTCTTATTTGATCAAATAATGATTAATTTTTTTATAATAATCATGATTAGATAGAAAATATTCTCAATTTTATAAATAACTTATTAAAATTATATATTTTAATATATGAATATATATATATATATGTATATATAAAAGGGATTATTTTGCCATATTATTTTAATACATTATTCACTATAACCTAACTTATCAAACCCACTTCATGCATTTTAGTACATATATATTCGTTCCATACATTTATTAGTGCAACAAATGAACATTATTCATACAACTAAAATAGATTATTCATGCCCAATTACCTCTAGTTACTCGAGGACTATTCTCCACAAAATCAGATGTCTCAGTCACACCTTTCCCCTGTACTTTGTTCTTACGCTTCCCTACAAAAGAAAAAATAATAATAACACTGTTAAAAAATGAGAAAAACTTCAGATCTCACCACAACATGTAAAATTTCACTCAAAAGGATACTAAAAATAGCAAATACTATACTATGCAGAACAATTCGCACAAAATCACGAAAAAAAAATGATAACCTCTGTTTGCAGTACGACTACCCTCGCCGACTACCGAACCTTCAATTATATTTTTCCCTTTGTCCTGTGTAGTAACATTCCCCGGATATTTACATTTTACAGAAAATGGTTACAACTATAAAAGTGAAGTAAATAATCAAATCAGAGCACACAAGTTGTCCAAATTTCATAAAATATCTTACAATTTACTATTCATCCATACAGCAAGGCGAACAGATTCATACAACGCTTCATATAATTCAAAGTAACAATATTTTCATTACCTTTCCTCCTGGTAATGCTTGTATCTCCACGAACAATTGCTTTACCCGCCTTCTTATCAGGCACACGGGGTCCATCGTTCGCTGCCAACGACAATAAATTATTCAGAATGTGGTTTAATGTATCAATATATTTATTATAATGGGTCCCTTTTCATTATATAATACTTATCCTTACCAAAAATTCAGTTATTAATATTCAATGCATTCCATACCTCATTTATATTCATACATATATTTCATAATATTCAAGCATTACGACAACAATCAAGGACACCAATGGCAAAATAAAAAATACATCGAATTATTTTATTTCCAAAACATAATTACCTTCGTCTCTGTTACTTCCAGAATCAAGCGGAACCTTTGAATTCGTCCCTTTCGTGCCACCAACAACACCCCCTTTATTGGCTGCATTAGATATGTAAAACAACATTTCAGTTTGCAAACGAGGTTCAATATTTATAACAAGAAATATGCCATCAACGATGAATAGTATATCATATTTAGTCATTATTCTCAATGCATACATGGTGTAGTCATAAAAGAAAACCCCTATAAAAATAAAAAAAAATGTAAATTCATACACACACTCACATATTTTACCTTCAGGCCCAAAAAGATTTCAAAGCAAAATATCATATAGCCCATTTTAGCCTGATATTTTTGTATATAAAAGTGATTATTGGGCCGGGCTGGATTGGTAGACTTACATTTTAAGTTGGGTCGACCCTTGGGACACCTTTACTTATGTACTCCCTCCGTCCTACGAAACATGAGGCGTATTCATTTTTAGGTTATCCCACGAAACTTGTTACATTTCTATTTATAGTAAACACATATTAGGAACAAAATAAGGATTATAAGGTTTTGGGGGAGGGGCTTGGGGAAAAATATTAAAAAACAAGGTTAATTGCATATAAATTACTGAACTTTCAACAAATTCTCATTTTGCATGTGATTTTAAAATCTTTATTAAAATTACTCAACTATTAATTTTTTCTCATTTTGCATATTTGTCCATTTTTCGGCCAAAATTTGAGCCTAAAATGACGTCGTTTCTATACAACTATATATTATAACGTCAGTTCTATTTTTCTACATGGTCATATTTATGCTATGCAAGCATATTCATGCTGAGTGAGTATATTTTAATAAAGATTTTAAAATTCGTATGCAAAAGCAGAATTTGTTGAAAGTTCAATAATTTATATGCAATTAACCCTATATATATATATATATATATATATATGTATTCGGTAGGTTCGGTTTTCAACTGACCAAATTCGAAAAAATCGAATTTTTCTTTAAGAAATTAGCTAAACTGGTCGAATAATGAAAAAAAACCGACCGAAAATCGATCGGTTCGGTTAATTTTTGGCCGATTTTTCAATCGATTCGGTTTCTGCACACCCCTACTCTCCGAAAATTAAATTTAAAAATTCAGTTAATTGAAAATAAAATAAAAAAGGATTAAAAACAAAGATTACATGTATAAACACTTTTTTACGTTATTACCTACCTACTTAAAATACTAATCATTATTTCCTTAATTTCAGTGCCCAAAAGAAACGACTCGTGTTTCATGGGACGGAGGGAGTAATATTTAAAAAAAAACTACTCATATTTTTTATGTTAAATTCACGATGATCTTACAGCTTTACAATTTGGATTTAACTCAAAAAGAAATACTCCTACTACTATTATTATTATAGTTAATAGTTTTTTTTTTGAAACCATACAGTTAACAGTATTTAATATTGTTTCTTCGAGTTCTCTCCTTGGCCGCGTTTCTCCGCCGCCGTCTGCGCATCATCCGTTCCGGCTAAATTGTTCTACCATCACTTCTTCTCTTCCATACGAGGTACTTCCCCTTCTTCATCTAAATTAGGGCGATTTATATGCTACCACTTTCTCAAACTAATTAAGTTTGTTAAAATGTCCCACATTGGTTGGAGAAAGAGGTCTGGATCAATTTATAAGAGGCCTGAAATTAATTTGGTTGTATTAGGTTTATTGAATAGAATTACAGTTCTGAAGGTTGGGTAAAATTATAATGGTAAATTTAATTTAAACTGATCAAGGAAATAGAAATGAGGGATTTTGGAAGGGTGAATGAGGAGAGTGAGTTGTGAAGATGGAAAACAGAAGTGATCCTGAGCCAGCAGAAACAGAAGAATGCATCATTTGTTGTGAAAATCCCTTCATATGAAGAGGTGGTTGAATAGAGAGACTTTGTGAGCTCAATAATAATGGGATTTGGAAGGCTGAAGAATTAATATGTGAAGAAACATACTATTTCCTATTGTAGAAAATTGAAATGGTCATTTATAGGCAAAGGGAATCTTGGTGAAATTGACTGTCGTGGGACGATTCAGAATCAACTTACATTCCATAAGTTGTTCTGCCATTATCACGATCAAACCGCTAAGGTTGCGTTTACTTTGATGGAAAAGGTGAGAAAAAGTATATTTTCACTATTTTTCCACTCTTTTCACATGTTTGCTTTGATGGAAAATTTTCCCCGGGCAGGGTAGAAAAATTTCTCGGGCAGCTCCTTTTCAACCCCTTTCTCTCAAATGTTGGATAATACTTATTATCCAAGGGTAGAGGTGTGAAAATTTTATCCAACATTTTCCATCAAAGTAAACACATGATAAAAAACTGAGGAAATGATAATATTATCTCACATTTTCTTATCTATCATTTTCCAATGAAAATTTTCCATCAAAGTAAACGCAACCTAAAATAATATTCAAGAGATTTGTCGTGTGAAATAGTGAACCCATTTCAATTCAAGTGACATTATTTCTTCAACTTGAATAATACTGATTCTTCAACCAGTTTTCAAATTTGTTTTTACATCTATATTTCTGTAATCAAAGGTGGTTAAGACTTAAAGAGATTCATTTCAAGCTTTGAGAATTTCATGTGAACAGACATGAGAGGACGTGAGTCTGAGAACTAAAGACGAGGAGGCTAAGTTTAAGAGATATCAAGTTTGAATTGCTATTATTATTAGGCAAGCACAAAGAATGAAAACAAAAACGAGAACCCTAAGTTTGTGAGATGTAATTTCTTGGCTTTATATAAAAGTTTTAGGTGAAAATCGCAATTATAACTTCATGTGAAAATTGCAATTAAAATATATGTCACACCCCAATTCTTGAAACGATAACTATAACTGGGGTACGACTCATCATTTAAATGAACAAGGGAAAAACCTTGTAAAATCCGAATAAAATGGATAACAATCGGGCTTAGCCCCTTTGGATGAAGAAAGACAGGTATTCAAGTGATACGAATCCATCAACAAACATAAGGATCACAAGTTTAGTGTCATGCTTCAGATAACCAACATTTATATAATGAAATACTTGCGAATTAATAGTTTCGACTCAACAAAAGATATTGTTTAGAGTCACAACATAATAGGTCTTAAGTTAAGGAAACAAAAGACAGATACTGGCTAGTTCTACAGCGGAAGTCAAAATAAGTAGTTGAACTCTAGCCTCAGCTCATCCCGTCAGCACCAGTCATTAACCTGAAAAACATTTGAAGATTTTTGGGCTAAGTACTAATGTACTTAGTGGGCTGCAACTTTTGAAACATTTCATAATCTGAAGAACAGTTTATCCAATCATACTGACACGACTTAGAAGGTTTTGAAGTGAAATAACTTCTAAGCATGTTAAAATATTTCATATAGTACTTAATTATTTTGCGCGCGTTTGCACACTCCATTCTGTTACTCGCTGTGATCCCGGACCATTTAGTCACCGACGGATCTCTGTCTCCCATTGACTTGAACTGAGGGCGTAACCCAGCCAAGTATAATAAACCTCGGAAATTAATCCAGACAGGCCTATCATAACTATGCTCCGGAACACATCCCGTCGAGCACCCTTATAACGCCTCTGGTTAGTGCCCGATGGAGATCAACCCACCGAGTCAGCTAACAAGTGTACACAATTCTCAAATAACGTGTTAGGCTATAACAGAACCTCAATTGATTCGTTGTGGCGAGCCTTAAACATGGTAGAATACACAAAAAGATATTTGATTGGATAAACAGTTTATATTTCACGAACATTTAAGCTCATTAGTTCAATCATACATTTGGAAAACAAGCCCACCTGAATAGGCAATGCCTGTCGTTTAACCTTATCTCTGAATCGGAATAGCAGTGCTAATCCTCCTGACGTTCAAAGCCTACAAGAAATATATTCTTAATAGGTCTCTTAAATCTAAACTCAAGTCACGGTAAAGTGCTTAACATTCTATGATTCACTTAGCCGGGTTTTCAAAATTTAATGAATAAATAATTGAAAATATTTCTCTTGAGTTAAGAACACCAACAATATTCTTACTCGTCTTTATTTTATAATTGGAATTATAAATAACCAATTAAATCATGATGCAATGCATGACTCATTTCATACTCAAGCATATAAAGAATGTTTACTTAAAATATGCACAAGTGTTCTATACTCTGCTCTCCAGCTCTGGTAATCAGCTCTGCTAGTCAGCTCTGCTCTTCAGCTCTGCTAGTTAGCTCTGCTCTTCCGCTCTGCTAGTCAGCTCTGCTTTCCAGCTCTGCTCTTCAGCTCTGGTGTTCGAGCTCTGCTCTTCAGCTTTGCTCTTTAGCTCTGGCGTCTGAGCTTTGCTATCCAGCTCTGCTCTTCAGCTCTGGCGTCCGAGCTCTGCTATCCAGCTCTGGCGTTCCAGCTCTGGCTTCCCAGCTCTGCTTCCCAGCACTGGCCTCCCAGCTCTGGCTTCCCAGCTCTGGCTTTCCAGCTCTGGCCTCCTAGCTCTGGCTTCTCAGCTCTGCTATCCAGCTCTGGCTGTCCCAGCTCTGGCTTTCCAGCTCTGGCCTCCCAGCTCTGGCTTTCCCAGCTCTGCTCTGCCCTTCTCTACTCTGCTCTGCCCACTCGCTCTGCTATGCCCTCTCTACACCCTACCATTACACTTCACGCCGATCACCTCCTAGGCAACGGCGAAGCGCCGTCACCTCCCTCTTTCTATCCGGTGACCGCAGCAAGCCACGGCCGCTGCCCTCACTATCCTCTCCTCCAGATCTGACGGAAACGCGACCTACAGGCCACGCCTTTGCCGAGCCCTAGATCCTCAATTCAGCCACGATTCAACACCAGCCCTCTCCCTTAACTCCAACGATCGCACTGAATCCATGGCCGCCGCCCTCGATCTCATCCACCCTCGACTGATCCACGCAGCCAAAACTCCACAAAATAAACACGCTCAAGGCTCAACTCTAAAGCAACACAGTTCAGGTATGCATATGTATGCGTGTGATTCTTGTTTATGAAGCTTAAAAACTCATTATGTTCGATCATGAAATCTGAACTGGATTGGAATGAAATGGAGAAATCTCAAGGTTGAGAAGAACTTACCAACGTTGTTGCGTTTCTCTTCAGGGGCGAAGAAGTTGAAAAGGAGAAATACCACAATGAATTCAGCCGAATGGTTGAAGAAGGAAGATGAATGGCTTCTTAAGGGAGTAAAAAGGCATGGGAAAGGTGAAGGAAACGTGGATGAACCCTCTCCACAATTCCTTAATCAAGATTAAGAAAATTTCCTACCATCTAATCCTCCCCTCACGCTGCTGTGTTGATTTGAGCTCAATGTAATTGGGCTCAATGTATTTGGGCTCAATGGGCTTGATTGGAAAGGTTTGGGCCGGTTCTCATTTTCACATACTCTTATTTAAATGCTTGAGGTCCAAAAAAAATTAAAGCCCACTCATAAAATGCTTGAATGCTTAATTAAATAAAATATGCAATGCATATAAATTTAATAACTAAATTTACAAATGCTTTTGTAAAATCATTTTTGTTGGAATTAAAATAAATTCTTTTTCTCAATCCGGTGTGAATCATCTTAAATCTAAGTTCAAAATTATTCTAAATTTAGCTCGAGGAAACGGGGTATTACATCCCTCCCTCAAAAAAAATTCCGTCCCCGAAATTACATATCTGGTATTCTAGCTTGTGATACTAGTCGTTCGTTTCATTCATCTCTTTTGTGGCCTTTTCCATCCCGAGATGGTTCCACTTCATGACGAGAACAATATTATTGTCTCATAAAACTTGAACCTTGCGATCAAGTGTCTGGACTGATTTCTCTTCATAACTTAAGTCCTGGCTAGAACTACTTTATCTTGCTTAATTACATGATTTCGATTAAACACATACTTTCTTAATTGCGAGATGCAATGCGTATTGTATACATCCACAATGCTTGGTGGCAGAGCCAACTTATAGGCTACAAAGGCCTAACTTATCTAGGATCTCAAAGGTCCTATATAACGGGGTCGTAACTTGCCCCTCTCTCCGAAACGTATAACTCCCTGTGAGGGAGAAACTTTGAGGAAAACTTGATCCCCAACATTGAATTCTAACTCTGATCGGCGTTTGTCAGCGTAAGACTTTTGTCTATCTTGAGCTTCTTTGATTCTTTGCTTGATGTGGTCGACTTTCTCAACCATCTGGTGGACCAGTTCAGGACCTAACAGCTTTCTTTCACCCACTTCATCTTAGTAAAGTACTAATGAAAATATAATGAAATTTAAGGACCTCTAGGCGTATTCTTTTAACTATGAATGCGATCAAAAAGTACTAATGAAAATATAATGAAATTATCCGCCATTTTCCATAACTATCACTTTGCTCACGAATTCTTCGACTTCAATTTTGTATTTTAATTAATTAAATCTAGTCATGTTATTACAAATTAAATGCGTTTATTTTGAGATTTAACATCAATTGATAAAAAATACTCCCTCAGTCCACCAAAGATACGCCACTTTACTTTCAGCACGAGTTTTAATAAAATGTGAGTAAAATTGGTAGTTGAGTACGAGTCCCACTTTAAATATGAGTGGAATGGTGTAGACCCTACTACTAAAAATGGATGTGACATATTTTTTTTGAACGGATGAAAAAGGAAATTGTGGCATATCTTTGATGGACGGAGGGAGTAGTAAGAATAATTTCTTATTTGATAAGATAAATTGAAACTTTGGATATCTTAAAAACCTATCCATTTAAGTTGATTCTACTTTATTTAACTCAATAATGATCATTTTTAAGTTAATTACCATTGATACTTATAGGAATACTTTTAATAACTTGCTAAAATCTTTTTCCCAAGAAATAAAAATGTAAAAAAAGTCCACCCATTTATGTCAAATGATAAGTCAAAATAAAGTATCCATTTTTTTTTCTTATTTTTCATACCTTCTTCTCACTCCTCCTTTTTGTTTAGTTATTGACATTAATAACAGTAAAAAATACAAAACGAAAATGTAAGGCATTCGATAATAATGTTGGATGAATTGAAATTATATGCGAGGAATGATTCAAAAAAATAAAATCCATATAAGGGATTCCACATATTGAAATTGCGATTGCAATATTCAGCAAAGATTCACATAATGAAATTTGGGAGATATCACATATTCGCATGAAAAATGGGGCTACGATGCCTGTATTCTGGGGTTATGGGGATATAATAGTAAATTTATTAATATTTTTATTTTATTTTTTAAATTGAGGGCTATAATTAATGAGTAAAATAGGGGCTATGTATAGAATTACCCTAGATATTTTTAAAAAATATTGATTAATTGTAGTTGTAGACTTTTAGTTTATGTTGGGTATCTTCGCCTAGCCAAGGTTCACCGTTTGTTTCCCGAACCTCCTGTCTTCCCCACTCGTGCTCAAGCACTTGAATCTTCTTCTTCTTTATCTCTTCTGCTCTCCTTCTTCTTCACTTCAGATCACGGTTCCTCTTCTTCTTCTTCAGATCAGCTTCTACTTCTTCTTCACTTTATCTGCTCTGTACAAGAAAGGGAAAAAGAAAGCAAGTAAAAGTGATAAAAGAAAGAAGGAAAAGAAAAGAGAGAAATGCAGAGTAAGAGAGAAACCAGAGAAGGGGAAAAGGTGTCCTCGGGACACGGTGGGGCTCAGATTTTCCCCCAGTACTTAGCAACCCTTCCGGCAGCAGTACAATCAAGGCCAAGGTGATGGATAGTGGAGTGACTTCTTAGATCTCAGCACAGATGAGCCACCAAAAGCAGGAGCCAAGTACAGAACTCCGATGGCTCAGAAACTTCTCAGGTAACCACCAAACAGGGCTCCGGTGAACAGGAAGGCCCGGTGATACCACCACTCACACAAGGAATCCCACACTATCAAAAGAAAACCACACACTAAAAGGAATAGCAGAGCATTTCTCACTTTTGATAATGTAGTACTTCCCCATTTGAGAGAGCATCAGGGATTTAATAGGGTGCAACAGGCTAACGGGAAGATGGGGCACCATTGAAGGCGATAGAGAAACCAAGGAGAAGGGCGGTGGGAAGGTGGAGGAGATGAGGAGTCAGAGAGAGAGAGAATTAGGGTGCGGCGCAGAGGGAAGTGAGAGAGAGAGTGGGGCTGGGGTGGGGTATATCAGAAAGGGGTAGTGGGCTAGGGTTAAAAGTGGGCTCGGTTCTGGGTCCTAAAGTTGGCCCAGACAAAAGAAAAGAATAAATGAGAAATGGGCCAACCTCACATATCCACCTTTGGCACATTGATCATTTAGTCACCAGGGAAGGACCAGCCATTGAGTAGGAGTTATCATCATAGCCCCTATTTTTACTCTCATGTGCCACAAAGTCAAGACAAGAGAGGGTGAGAGAAATATTATGCATATTTAACTCAATCTCAAACACAGAGATCAACCCAAAAGGAAATCACTATTTCTCAAACCCAAAGGGTTATCATTGAAGACACAAAAAAACTTAAACAACAAGAAAACAACAACACACAGAACACAGACAAAAGAAACACACAGAAACAAGCAATAGACAAACAACAAGAACAGGAAACAACACAGGCACACAAGGAAGACAGAGCAGAAAACAGGTCAAAGACCTCCAATGTTCAAAGTATTTTTGCATGAGACTAATTTCAAAACAGGTAAGCATTTGGTTCCCATATCAGCAGGATTGAATTCAGAAGGAATCTTGTTCAGAATAACATTACCCTTTTCAACAACATCCCTGATAAAATGATACCTAACATCAATGTGTTTTGTTCTATCATGAAAAACAGGGTTTTTACACAAGTGTATAGCAGACTGACTATCAGAGAAGAGCACAGGTTTATCATCAACAAACTTAATCTCAGAGAGCACACCATTTAACCATATAACCTCCTTTACAGCTTCAGTAGCTGCAATATACTCAGATTCAGTAGTAGATAAGGCCACAATGCCTTGTAACTGAGACTTCCAACTTATGCAAGCATCACATAAAGTAAACACATAAGAAGTAGTAGACTTCCTATTGTCCCTATCATTAGCATAATTAGAATCCACATAACCAACACATTTGACACCATTTCCAAACTTTGAGAAGAACAGACCATGATCCATAGTACATTTCAAATATCTGAAGAACCATTTCATAGCTTCCCAGTGAGGGAGTCCAGGATTAGCCATGTATTTACTCAAGCATGATACAGCATAGGCAATGTCAGGTCTAGTGCTAATCATAAGATACATAACAGACCCTACAGCATTTGCATAAGGGATATTTCTCATTTCTTCAAGATCAGAATCAGATATGGGGCATTGTTTCTTACTCAACTCAAAATGGGATCCAAGAGGCACATTGACAGGGTTACAATTATCCATGTAGAACTGAAGAAGAACTTGCTTCACATAATCAGATTGATGCAATAAAAGAGTACATTTCTCTCTGTTTCTTTCTATGCTCATGCCTAGAATTTTCTTAGCATCCCCTAAGTCCTTCATGTCAAACTTGTCACATAGGCATTTCTGAACATGCTGTATGGTTTTCAAACATGGACCAAGTATGAGCATATCCTCAACATACAAAAGTAAGAACACAGGAGACTCACCATCCAAATGATATAAGCAATGATCAAAGCTGCTCCTAACAAAGTTCAAACTTTTCATGCATTGGTCAAACTTCAAATTCCATTGTCTAGGAGACTGTTTTAAACCATACAAGGACTTTTTAAGAAGACACACATGATCAGGAAAGTTTTTATCAATAAAACCTTCAGGCTGTTTCATATAAATATCATTTTCAAGTTCACCATGCAAGAAAGCAGTAGTAACATCCATCTGTTTCAATTCCCAGTTGAAATGAGCACAAAGAGCAAGCATGATGCGCACTGTAGTAAATTTCACAACAAGAGCAAATATTTCATTGTAGTCTATGCCCTCTTTTTGTGTAAAGCCCTTAGCAACAAGTCTAGCTTTGTATCTGACATGGTCCACCTCATTTTTAATCTTAAACAACCATTTACACTCAACAATAGAGCAATCAGCAGGTTTAGGAACCAAAATCCATGTATTGTTGTCATGCAAAGAGTTCATTTCAGATTCCATAGCAGTTAACCACTTATCAGACTCTTCAGAATTAACAGTCTCAGAATAAGAACATGGTTCAGAGTGATCCACATTATTAAACACATTAAAAGCATACATAGACAGATTATAGTCATCAAATCTAGCAGGCTGCCTCACATGTCTCCTTTCCCTATCTCTTGCAAGTTGGTAATTATCCAGATTTTCATGCACTTCATTTTGGGCAGGTTCAATCACAACAGGTTTAGGAATAACAGGTTCAGGGGCAGGGACAGGTTCAGGGTTTGGCTGAGGTTCCACCTCAAAAGGAACCAAGGGTGTGAACATAAACTCATATCTAGCATGATCAAAAGTATTCAAGTTCTCCACCTCATTTGGAGCAGCAGATTGTGATGAATCAAGCAAGCATGGAAAACTGAACTCATTGAAGGACACATCCCTGCTAATACAAGTTTTAAACCCAGGAACAGACTTATCCCACAGTCTATACCCTTTAACCCCTTCTGGATACCCAAGGAAGATGCATTTCTTAGCCCTTGGCTCAAGTTTATCAAGGTTTTGATGCACATATGCAGCACAACCAATAACTCTCAAGTTTTTCAAACAGATAGGTTTGTTCCAGAAAACAGACTCAGGCAATTTACCAAGTAAAGGCACAGATGGGGACCTATTGATCAAATAGACAGCAGTCATGAGTGCTTCATCCCAGAAATGCTTTGACAGACCAGAAGCAACAAGTAAACTTCTAACTCTCTCAATGAGAGTTCTATTCATCATCTCAACCACTCCATTTTGTTGTGGAGTGTAAGGAACAGACTTATGCCTAATGATACCAGACTCAGAACACCAGTTATCCATAGCATGATTACAGAATTCAAGACCATTATCAGTTCTAATGCATTTGATTCTCTTTCTGGTTTGATTTTGAATCTCAGTAGCCCATTTTGAAAGTTTTTCAAACACATCAGACTTGTTTTTCATGAGAAACACCCAAGTTTTTCTGGAGAAATCATCAATAACAGATAAGAAGTACACATTTCCACCATGAGTGGGCACCTTTGCAGGGCCCCAGACATCAGCATGAATATACTCAGGAATTTCATAACTAACAAGCTTTCTAGGGTAGGGAGAAGTCACAGGAAAAAGCAGATTTATGATGTTTTCCCAAAATACAAGGTTCACAGAAAGTTATGCCAGATACCTTATCATTTCCAAAAGACCCAGCCTTTTTCAAAATCTAAATGCCTTTATTACTCATGTGTCCTAGTCTAGCATGCCAAAGTGCAGACTTATCCTCATGAACCACATTAGCAATATGCAAAGGCACAGACTCAGCATGCACAGTATACAAGTTTCCTTTCCTAAGAGCATAAAAGTAAGGCATAGAATCCTTTTTGAATTGAAAACTCAAGTGATCAACAAACCCAGTTATCATGCTATCAGCAATTTGAGACACAGACATCAAACTAAAATTTCAGGTTTGGCACAAATCTGACTTCAGTTAAAGTGAGGAACTTTCCATTTTCAAATTTCAAACACACATCACCTTTTCCCATGATTTCACAATTCTGCCCATCAGCTAATGCAACATGTCCAGATTTAACAGGTTAAAGATTGTGAAACATATGCTCAAAAGGAGTAACATGAAAAGTGCAACCAGAATCAATGAGCCATTCACTAGAACTCATGGTTTTTGAAATAGCATTTGAGTAACTGATGAACTGAAAGTCATAATCATGCATCATGTACACACCATCATCTTCATACACATTATTGGCATTTTGATTAGACTTTTCTGGGACAAATTGCCTTTTCTTCTTAGGAAGTTTGCATCTGTTTATAAAATGTCCAGGTTTTCCACAATTCCAGCAGACCTTCCTAAGCTTTTGATCAGTGTTTTGGTTCTGACTTTGACCCCTATTCTCACCTTTCTGATTATCAGGTCTTATGTCCTTAGGACTTTCAAAATTCTGATCCCTATTGAAGTTTTGGGGTTGATTCGTGTTGACATATAAAATCTCACCATGCAAAGGTTTTGACTTAATCATTTTAAGCTCACTTTCCTTAGACATAAGCCAATTAATGATCATATCACAAGTGGCCTTAGCACCACCATATTTCAAAGCAGACTTTACCTCAACAAAAGGTTCAGGTATGGAGTTCAAAAGAATCTAGGGTGCATATTTTTCAATGGAGTCATCTCCAGCAAGCTTTAAATCATAGAGCAGTTTATTGAAATTTTCCATATTAGTGTCAACATCTTTTGAAGAATCCATTTGAAAAGACATAAACTGATTTTGTAAAGACCAAATGGATACTTCAGAGGGTGCAGCATAAATAGAATTCAAGTCATCCCACAGATCTTTAGCACAAGCATGGTGTGACACTTTTCTTACTACAGAACTGCACAAATTTAGCAAGATGGTAGCTCTTGCATTGTCATTCATTTCATGCATCCTAGCATCAGTAACAGACTCATCAATTTTAGTAGTTATAGCCCTTTTGACTTTTTCTTTTACGAAAATGCATTCAATCTTGATTTTCCAGTCCTGAAAATCATCTCTGCCATTAAATGGCACAACATGCATGTTGTTCATGATTAATGCAGATGCAGGCAAGGCAGAACACTCCAACAGAGCACAAAGCAGAAAGCACCACAACACAAGGTCACAAGGACCTTAGGGAGGAAACACCTAGGGTTAAAGAGCAGGGAAGAGCCCAGTTCTCAGCACAGATTTATCTGTGGAGCAAGGTTTCACACTGGTCACCCCAGTAGTTTCAAAAAGACTATCTTAGTCCAGAGAGAGACAAAAAACTCTCAATCCAAGAGAGTTTACAAGGCACACAGTACCACCAGAGAGATTAAAGCACAACAATAGTAACAAGGCAACGAGGCACACACAGCCAATCTAGATAAGTCCCTTTCTCCCTTGTTTTCCAGGATACCCGCACGAGAAGACTCCTTTAAAGGAGAATCCAGACGAACTGGACCAAATACAAGGGAGATCTCACTTGGCTTGAAATGCCAAGGGATTATCGAGATTTCAGGCAACACACAGAAGCACAAAAGACACAGGAACGCAAGACACCAAAAAGAAAATCAGCACATAGAACCACCCCTAGATCTAGGAGCTAGGGTTACAGCCAATTTACCAGAGCCAATCTCTTCCAGAGGAAAGAGCTAGACTTACTATTTTCCTTGCTCGTCGGGAGCGATTTGGCGCAACCAAAGGGCGGCGGGGTGGGTAAGATGTGTTCGGGGGGTGCCCTGGCTAGGTTACCGTGGCTCTGATACCACTGTTGGGTATCTTCGCCTCGCCAGCGTTCACCGCTTATTTCCCGAACCTCCTGCCTTCCTCACTCGTCCTCAAGCACTTGAATCTTCTTCTTCTTTATCTCTTCTGCTCTCCTTCTTCTTCACTTCAGATCACGGTTCATCTTCTTCTTCTTCAGATCAGCTTCTACTTCTTCTTCACTTTATCTGCTCTGCACAAGAAAGGGAAAAAGAAAACAAGTAAAAGTGATAAAAGAAAGAAGGAAAAGAAAATAGAGGAATGCAGAGTAAGAGAGAAATCAGATAAGGGGAAAAGGTGTCCTCGGGACACGGTGGGGCTAAGATTTCCCCCCAGTACTCAGCAACCCTTCTGGCAGCAGTACAATCAAGGCCAAGGTGATGGATAGTGGAGTGACTTCTCAGATCTCAGCACAGATGAGCCACCAACAGCAGAAGCCAAGTACAGAACTCCGATGGCTCAGAAACTTCTCAGGTAACCACCAAACAGGGCTCCGGTGAACAGGAAGGCCCAGTGATACCACCACTCATACAGGGAATCCCACACTATCAAAAGAAAACCACACACTGAAAGGAATAGCAGAGCCTTCCTCACTTTTGATAATGTAGTACTTCCCCATTTGAGAGAGCATCAGGGATTTAATAGGGTGCAGCAGGCTAACGGGAAGATGGGGCACCATTGAAGGCGATGGAGAAACCAAGGAGAAGGGCGGTGGGAAGGTGGAGGAGATGAGGAGTCAGAGAGAAAGAGAGAATTAGGGTAAGGGGGAGCGGCGCAGAGGGAAGTGAGAGAGAGAGTGGGGCTAGGGTGGGGTATATCAGAAAGGGGTAGTGGGCTAGGGTTAAAAGTGGGCTCGGTTCTGGGCCCTAAAGTTGGCCCAGACAAAAGAAAAGAATAAATGAGAAATGGGCCAACCTCACAGTTTATACATAAAATAAATTATATTTGTAAAGTTTTGAGTCCTTATTATTCCATTTTTTTTAAAATCAATAAAATGAATCAATTGCTAGATTTAACACCATTTGTACACCGTTTTTTTTAAATAAAATAAAATTATATCACTCTTCAATTTTTACAGTTAATTAAGACACCACTTTTCAAATTTTATTAAATTTTTCACATCGTAAGATGTAGATACAGTTTAATTTTCAGTTTATACAGTTTAATCCTACAGTTGCAACATTATTTTAAGAAACATAGGCTGAACAAAAATGCCCTATTAGGAGGCTAGGTCTCGAAGTTCAAGCGCAATGCATATTTTTAATGGATCTACGAGAAAATATCCTCCAATTATATTTTTTCGGTTCTCCAATAACTGGTTAATTTCAAGGCATGAGGTTTTGAGTTTGAGTCTATCGTCGTGGTCGTGCAGACTTTAAATTTTTTTATTTACTTGTATAATTTATCAAAAAAAGTACAAGAATCTATTGGCAAAAAAATTGTACAGGTACTTAACAAATCAAAAGGTATAACTATACAGACTTGTAATATGTCTTCAAAGTTCGTATAGTCTATCAAGCAATATCAAATATATGCTTCAAAAAAAAAAAGTAATATCAAATATATTTAATAAATTACTCTCGAAATTGACTCTATAATGAATGAATTTCACGCACATTTCTATTGACTCTAGTGCCGGTCGGCTATGAAATGGGCATGTGGAGACCATATATCAATATAACTTACAATTAATATTATTGACTATCACACGTATACACTTTAAAAAAAAGTCATAAAAAATATATATAGTATTTCCCTTTCAATCAATTTCAGAAAATTATCTCGTTCAAGAAAATAATACAAGGCGCAATTTTTCTTCAGGAAAATGTAAATTTGTTTTGTCACTATCATGATCAAACCATTAAATTAAAATTCAAGAGATTTGATGTGTGAAATTGTGAACCTATTTCAATTCAACTAACATTATTTCTTCTACTTGAATAATACGAGTTCGATGATTTTTTAGGACAGTAACTTAGGTTGATTTGAAAATTAGGACAAAAACTTTTGAACTTGTAAAAATAGGACACTAATGTTTTTTAGAGTAAAATAGGACACTAATTAATAAGTGTTGCACCCGCAGGACATTTCTCGGCCAAGGCTGAGAAATGTCTTATTTTTACGACACTTATTAATTAGTGTCCTATTTTACTCTAAAAAAAATTAGTGTCCTATTTTTGCAAGTCTGAAAGTTTTTGTCATAATTTCCAAATCAGCATAAGTTACTGTTCTAAAAAATCCTCTGACTCTGAATAATACTGATTCTTCATTCAGATGTTCAATTTTACAATCCAACCTATCACATACCTAAATCAAGATATGATGTACTATAGTATCCAAATACCAAAAATTCAACCTTTGCAGCTATTCACCAAATTAATGTTATGGGAAAATATCAATAAGAAATCTAATATTTTTAGAGTCAATGAGCCAAAATTAATGCTTGGGACCTATATAGCAAAGGTGGTGGTTGAGAGCCTTCCAGTTGACATAGACTTGGCTTGTAAATAGACTATGCCACAATTGTTTTAGATTTGAATATAAATGGCATTTGTAGGCTTCTTGTTTTCTCACTCACAATATGGATACATTTTCCCCATTTTTCCTTGTTTCGCTTCTCTTATTGTTTTCTTGTCTTAGCCTTTTTGCTTCACAGAACGCAACTCAAAACAAAAGTGACGAATCTATACTTTTTGCCATAAAATCCCACATCACTTCGGATCCTTCCAATATTTTGAAAAATAATTGGACAAGTGGAACCTCGTTTTGCACATGGATAGGAGTTACTTGTGATTCACTTCGTAGTAGGGTGACTAAATTAGATATCTCTTTTATGGAACTCGGAGGAAGCATCCCACGGGAAATTGGAAATCTTTCTTCTCTTGTTTATCTAGATTTGAGTTGGAACTCTTTTCATGGTTGTGTATTCCTCTATCCATCTCGATCTCTTTGTCATATTGTTCTTGCTTATGTTATGAGAATAGTATATATTTCATATACCTATATTTAATTAAAATTAAATTCAAAACAGTTTGGGTCTTCCAAGTTTTAAGTATTCTTATATATCCAAATTATTTGTCATGTAACTCATGTGAAGGTTTGCTACCGACTTTCAGGTACAATACCATCCACCGTTGGGATTCTATCAAATCTGCAGGTCCTATACCTCTCGTCCAACAAATTAAATGGTGAGCTTCCATGTTCTATCTGCAACTTGATCAAATATTTGGCCATTTTTTATTTTTTTTAAAAATCCTTTTTTCCTTTCGAGTCTGAGTTATCCCATTAAAAAGGTGGGATTGAAGAAATCTTACTATTGAGGATAAAATTACTCAATCATGCAAAGTAAACACCTCCTAAGTAGGCTTTTGGTTTGAGTACTGATAAAGCATGATTGATTAAAATAATTCACTTTAATTAAGTGTTTGGTTTGCATAATTGGGCCCACATCTAATCATCCAATGTTGGGTGGATTATTTTAATCACACTCCAGTCCTATCAATTTTGTTATCTCATCCACCTAACCCAACTCCCCCATATTGCTTTTAGCTGCATAGATAATTAGTTAGATATAATAGTAGGTCCAACTAATTAACCGTTGAATCTTTATTTCTTAAGATTGCAAGTAATACCCATGAAGGTAGAAATCACCATTCTATTCCCACCTACCATTTTAAGTAAGGGAAGGTTTATATGTCCAAAAAGTAGAGTAGGTAGTTAATTGGTGGACAAAAATTTGGAGGCAAATGAATAGTTGATTGGTGGACAGATAGGATGGCACGGGTTTTAAGAAAAAGTTGATAGCTAATGTGTTGAGTGTAAATGAGTGGCCGTGGTTGAATTAATTGCAGGATTATATAGAAATAAGTGATTGTATTTAAAAAGATAAAGTGTCCCAAAATGAAAGTGATACACTCTTATGAGACGGATGAAAATGAAAAATATGATACACTCTTACGGGACAGAGGGAGTATATTTCATGTACCTATTTACCTATTCTATCACATATGGCTTACCCCTTTTATATCCATTATTCACTAAATCACTACCCTTAAGCTGGGACAATATTTACACTCACAATACCCTCAACCATTTTTACTTAAACTCATGTCATTCCCCTAGGACTATTTTTACAGAACGAACGAAGTTTTATCTATAGGTTGTCATTGACAAGGATTTGATACAAGCATTTGGTTTTGGTCAAGTAGTTGTGCAATACCCCGTTTTTTCTTAAGCTGAGTTTAGAATATTTTTAAATTTAGGAGCTTAAAGATGACTCATGTCTGAAAAATGAAAATGATCTATTTTAATTCCAACAAAATTATTTGTAAAAGCTTTTGTAAATTTTTATGCATTGCATCTTATTTAATTTGATTACATTAATATTTATATAATTATATATATATATATATATATATATATATATATATATATATATAGGGGGTGGTTATTCAATACACCACCCTTATTTTAAGAATTACGAACCATCAAAAATGCATGAATTTTATGTATAACACGCATGAATAAACTGTATAAAGGCATGAATTGCGAAAAAATAATTTTTTGCTACATTCGGGATTCGAACTCAGGACCATGAATTTATCCAACAAGGTGATGAATCAACCGTAGATCTTGATGATCTAAGGGCTGAAAATGGTTCCTAATTTATATTTTAAGAAGCGTTCTTATTTTAGCTTTCCCCTATATATATATATATATATATATAGAGAGAGAGAGAGAGAAGGGTTCAACAGAGAAGCTAAATATTGTGGAGAATAGAGAATTCGCAAAATAAAAACGAATAGATCTATAGTTTTAATGAACAGATCAATGTACCGCATGAACAACAATTTGCCCCGGGTTCGAATCCTGCTGGTGGCGAGTTTTTCTATATTTTTATTAAATACGTCTGTTCATTACTTATGTTGATCTGTTCGTAAAATATATAGATTTGTTCGTTCTCTCGAAAAAGATAATTCTCTGTTGAACTCAACCCTATATATATATATATATATATATATATATATAGGGGGCCGCTCCAATGAGACCCCCTAATTTTAGTGAGATCTAAGGCACGATCTGGTGCGTTTATTTTATCAATCCTATGGCTGATATTGTATCTGGAGGGTGATTTTTTTTCACAGGGTTCGAATCCTGGAGGGAGCAGAATATTTTAAATTTTGTTATTCATCAGCATATACTGCATTGTTCATCAGTATATACGGCCCTGTTCATCAGTATATATGTCTTATTCATTACGAATTTTTTAAATTTTATTTTTCATCAGTGTATACATCTTGTTCATTAGTTATATGTTTTGTTCATTAGTATTATATGTCTTATTCATTGTCCTAGTGTTTCACGAAAATTATGGGGTCTCACTGGAGTGCGCCCCTATATATATATATAGGGTTGGGATCTATGAAGAAGTAACTATATTTTGTTCTGAATAAGTCAATAAATTTACCGAATAAATCACGCGACCGCACGAATAGTTATTTTACTGAATAAACGCGTACATTTTTCGTTCATGCGCTCACGTGATTTATTCAGTAAATGTATTGAGTTATTCAGCCTTCGTTGTTTCCTTCTACATTTAGCATTCTTCATTGATCCCTTCCCTATATATATATATATATATATATATATATAGGGGAGAGTTCAATGGAGACCACTCCCCTATATAGAGAATGGAGACCAAATCTGGTTCCTTGATCTAACTTAATCTAATGGTGGTAATTTAATTGATTAATTTTATTAATTTTCATTTATTTTATAATCAAAAGGTTAAGCATGTCATTTTCTATTTAACCCTAATCTCACTCACTCTCTCTCATTCACGCTCTCTCTCTCTCTCTCTCTCTCAATCACTCTCCCCCCTCCCCCGCCGCCTCCATCTCTGCTGCTCCGCCGCCTCCCCATCTCTCCTACTGTTCTGCCGCCTCCCTCCCCGCCACCTTCCCAATCGCCTCCATCTCTCATGCTGCTGCTCCGCCGCCTTCCTCCCCGCCGTCGCCGCTTCTGCTCCACCGCCATCCCCTCTATTTTCCCTTCCACCGCCTCCCTCCCCTATCGCCTCTGTCTCTTCTTTCTTCTCCTGCTGCTCCGCCGGCGTCGCAGACAGAGGGATTCTCGAGGCTGTGCTGCCCCGGCGTCGTCAGGGTGAAGCCGATGAAGACGACGATGGTAGAACGCTTGTGGTGGCGACCGTCGCGCCGCACCGTAGCCGGATTTGCAGATCTGCATATCGTCAATGAAGTGTTCGCAGAAAATATCAATGAACATACTGATGTTCGTCAATATGTTCGTAGAAAACCAATGAACATACTGATGTTCGTCGATATGTTCGTAGAAAAACCAATGAACATACTGATATTTGTCGATATGTTCGTAGAAAAACCAATGAACATACTAATGTTCATCGAAATGTTCGTAGGAAAACAATGAACATACTAATATTCATCTATTATGTTCATTGACGGATCAGGTCCCAGAATTGGAAAAGAGTAATTTTCGGGATTTGTTCAACCAGATGCCATAATTCGTGGATTTGAGTGGACGTTTATGCCCTTTTTGGATTAAATAAATGTAATTAACCATTATTTAATTACATGAAAAATCAAATCAGGAAATAATCTGGATCATTGATTGGATTGAGATGAATGGCCTTGATTTGGTCTTCATTCTCTATATAAGAAATGGTCTCCATTGAATGCGACCCTATATATATATATATATATATATATATATGAGTATTAATCTTTATGCAAGGATTTAAAAGAAAAATCCTATCACCACCGACTCCCTCAATCTCCTCACACTCCATACTTAACATCACTCTCTGCAAATCCATACTCCTTCAATTCTCCAACAAATACTACAGCTAAATTTCTCCTTCTCTCATCTGAAACAATTCATTCTCGCACAAGAGATACTCAAATTCAAGAGCAGAGTATACAGAATATTCCACAAGTCTCTTCTTCACCAATTTGACAGAGCAGAGGATGTCGGGCTATGAATTTGGGTTTTATAATAGATTTGACTCTCAATTAATTATTTTAATTGAGCTGCAGATTTTATCATGAAAAAAGGGTGCACCTATTTATCATGAATTGGAAGAAGCAATTCCACAATATGCTTTGAAAACTTTAGCAAATCTTTGGCCATCTTTCATTTAAATACACATCAGTTTAGTGGCCCATAGATTCATTCAACATTTAACAAGGGATGTAGCCTTCACGAACCAACCTTGCATTTCCTAAGCATTTGTTGAAAGATATTTCAAAAAATTTAGAACAATTAATGATGGAGGTGATGTTATTTGGTAGTGTAGAAAATAGAATGGCGATGAATGGAAAAGATGCAGAACCGAGGCGAGAATAAATTCTCTCTCTGTAAGGCAAAATTATTTCCACTCTGTGCTTGTGGATCTATAGTAATTGCCCCCAAGATACAACGGTTTCGGGATGATAGACGAGTCCTTAGCACTAGGATCGCTATCCAGTCGAATGGCTTGATACTCGGGACTGAGTATGTAAACTAAACTAATATGACAAATTGATTATCTGAATTCGTTGGTGTGTTTTTAATCTCATTCTGGAGGGCCCTATTTATAGTGTTCCAGAGGTTTCCTTGAACGGACGTGACTTTCCAATCCGAAGAGGTGTACCCTTTTTGTTTGAAGAGATGTGTCTCTTCTGTCCGAAGGGGTGCATTGTTTGGGCAACATGTGGTCCGAACCATCGTGTCTCTTCGGTCCTTAACCGCTGCCACGCGCATTGTTTGGATAAATATGTCCGAACCATCGTGTCTCTTCGGTCTTAAACCGTCGCCACATTTTTGGCATTAATTACTTATTCAATTCTTTATATATTTAAATAAGTAAATATACCAATTTAATCTACCCAACATGTAGATTCAAAAATATCATTTAATTTCATTAATTACCAAAGTAATTATGACATTAAATAAGATATTTATTCCAACAATCCCCCACATGAATGATGATTAATGCAAATGCAAAAAACTAAGTCCCGATTGCATCAGGATAGATAGTTGTTAGCCTTGAACCTTCCTTAGTGTAATGTCATCGGATTTACTCGTTGCTCGGTGAACGCGATGTCTTGAACCAGTCAACTTTTATGTAAACCAAGTCAACAACATACACACAATAATAGATCTAATATCTTTCGTTCTTACGTTGTGTCCATTTCTGGCCTTGGACCATTTCTTGGATTCATAAGTGTTATCGATAATTGAAGCGGCCCCACTTCACTTATATAGGTGATCTCCTAAAAAGAGTATCCTGCCATACTCCACCTATTAAGGCTATATGAATCATTAAAAGCTTTTAAAAAGCTTACCCTTTACCACAAGCTGCAGGCTTTGCACTTGAGCAGCTATGAGAATGGATTTTGCAAGTTTTCAAGTGCTCAACTTGAACTTCCATAATTTAGTTGTCTCATTTAACCATGTTCTTGGGATCTCCAGTCATCATGGTTGAGTTACCACTATGAAAGTTCTTAACGTGTGGATTTTAATCCCATTCCCCTTATTGCGTTATATAATTGATCACGATTAATACCTTTAGTAAACGGATCCGCAATATTGTCCTTTGACTTTACATAGTCAATGCACATTAATCTTGTAGTGATCAATTGTCTAACGGTATTATGTCTTCGACGGATATGTCGAGATTTACCGTTATACAAACTATTCTTTGCTCTCCCTATGGCAGCCATGCTATCGCAATGTATCATAACCGGAGGCAAAGTTTTTTCCCAACAGGGAATATCTTCTAAGAAGTTTCTTAACCATTCGGCTTCTTCGCCGGCTTTGTCTAAAGCAATAAATTCCGATTCCATTGTAGATCGGGCTATACATATTTGCTTAGAAGATTTCCATGATATTGCTCATCCACCAATGGTAAATACAAACCCACTTGTGGATTTAGAGTCTTTAGTGTCGGATATCCAATTGGCATCACAATACCCTTCCAAAACTGCGGGATATCTCAAATAGTGTATACTACGAGATATTGTGTGTTTTAAGTATCTCAACACTCTTATCAATGCGGTCCAATGATCCTTTCCGAGATTACTTGTAAACCGACTCAATTTGCTAATAGAATATGCTATGTCCGGCCTTGTACAATTTGATAAGTACATTAGGCTTACAATAATTCTAGCATAGTCCAATTGTGATACGGGTTCTCCTCAATTTTTGGCTAAGTGTATACTTAAGTCAACAGGTGTTTTAGCCGGAGGTAGATCGAAAGCTTTGAATTTCTTAAGCACATTCTCAACATGCTTGTGATAAGACTATTCCTTCGGGTGTTCTAAGGATCTTAATTCCTAGAATCACATCCGCTAATCCCATATCTTTCATGTCAAAGTTCTTCTTTAACATTTCCTTAGTTTCTACGATGATTTTATTATTGCTGCCCATAATTAGCATATCATCAACGTAGAGACAGACAATGACAAAGTTGTCGGATGTTCCTTTGATGTACACACATTTATCACATTCATTGATTTTGAAACCATTTGACATCATTGCTTGGTCAAATTTCTCATGCCATTGTTTGGGAGCTTGTTTAAGTCCATACAAAGACTTGACAAGTTTACAAACTTTGTTTTCTTGGCCGGGAATCACGAACCCTTCGGGTTGTTCCATATATATCTCATCTTCTAAATCTCCATTTAGAAATGCTGTTTTTACATCCATTTGGTGTATCTCAAGATCATATAATGCGGCTATAGCAACTAATGGATGTAATTCGAGTGACTGGAGAGTATGTATCAAAGTAATCATACCCTTCCTTTTGTTTGTAGCCTTTAACTACCAAACGTGCTTTATACTTATCAATAGATCCATCGACTTTATATTTCTTCTTAAGAATCCACTTGCAACCTAAAAGTTTATTTCCCGGAGGAAGATCAACAATATGCCAAGTGTGATTGGTTAAGATTGACTCGATTTCACTATTGATAGCTTCACGCCATAAATCGGCATCAGGACCAGACAATGCTTCCTTAATTGTCTTTGGTTCGTCTTCTAAAGTATAAACTACGAAATCCGGACCAAAGGTTTTCGCAGTCTTTGTTCGCTTTCCGCATCTTGGTTGCGGTGTTGGTTCACGTGTTGGTCCATTATCCTTAAGCGAAATTTCATCATAAGTTCTCTTTTTCGAACTTGTATCATTCTTCTCTTTCTTAGGGAATATAGTTTCAAAAAATATGGCGTTTCTTGATTCTATAATCATTCCCTCATTTATATCGGGTACCAAGAATCGGTACTCACTACTATTGTTTGCATATCCTATGAAGATGCAATCAACAGTTTTTGGTCCTATTTTTACTTGTTTGAGTTTTAGTACTTCAACTTTTGCTAAGCACCCCCACACTTTTGTATATTTATAGGACGGCTTCCTTCCTTTTCCATAATTCATATGGAGTTTTATCTTGTTTCTTTTGGGGTAATTTATTCAAAATTTTATTAGCCGAAAGAATAGCTTCCCCCACATGTTATGTGATAGGCCCGAGCTTATCAACATAGCATTCATCATTTCTTTCAATGTTCTATTCTTTCGTTCTTCAGCACCATTTGATTGTGGAGAATAAGGTGCAGTCCTTTGATGAATAATGCAATTTTCACGAAAAAATTCTTCAAAAGGTGCAACATACTCGCCACCGCGATCACTTCGAATCATTTTGATCTTGGTGTTAAGTTGATTTTCAACTTTATTTTTGTATGTTTTGAAAGCTTCGAATGCTTCGTCTTTGCTTCTCAAAAGATACACATAGCAAAATCTTGTGCAATCGTCTATAAATGTTATAAAGTAATTCTTTCCACCTCTTGTTTGCACAAGTTTTAAATCACATAGATCGGTGTGAATCAATTCAAGAGGTTTCGTTGATCGTTCCACTGAATGGAAAGGAGATTTTGCCATTTTAGCTTCAACACAAATTTCACATATTTTGTGTTGGTCGAAAGTCAATTTTGACAATAAATCTAAATTCACTAGACGACGTAGTGTGTTTAGATTAGCATGTCCTAATCTATCATGCCATAAGTTAGGAGACTCAACCAAGTAAGTAACTTTGTCCTTTATTTCATTAGGAGAAATTACATTTATAGCACTAAGCTTGAAAAGGCCGTTATCTATATAGCCTTTTCCTATAAAATGACCATTCTTGGTCAGTACAACCTTGTCGGCTTCAAATACAATTCTAAAACCAGCTTTGCTCAGGGCAGATCCTGAGACAAGGTTTTTGCGAATATCAGGAATATGCAGCACGTTTTGCAGGGTTATCTTGAGTCCCGACGTCATCTTAAGCACAATGATTCCAGATCCGACAATCTTGGATGTGGCAGAATTGCCCATATACAATTTCCTGTCTCCGAAAAGGACTTCATAGGAGGAGAACATTGCTTTGTCTGCGCAGATGTGCCTAGTAGCACCGGTGTCGATCCACCAACCTACTGGGCTGCCGACCATGTTGACCTCGTCTACGACGGCACATAAGTCGAGTTTGGCTAAGTCGAGGGGCACATGTTTCTCCTCCGTCACGTTGGCTTGATGGTGACTATTTTTCTTATCATTTTTCGGTTTGCGACAATCTTTCGCCATGTGTCCGGCTTTGTCGCAGTTGAAGCAATCGCCTTTGATCCTCTTTTGATTCTTCGAGTCTGGTTTTTTGCTTTTAAACTTGCGTTTCTTCTTGTTGCTAGACTCGGCCAGATTTGCTTTTGCCTCCATAGAGGTTTTGTTCATTTTATTGTCGGAGAGTCTATTGTCCTCTTCGATTCGCAAACGAACAATGAAGTCTTCAAGTCCCATCTCCTTGCGTTTGTGTTTGAGATAGTTCTTGAAGTCCTTCTAGAGTGGTGGTAATTTCTCTATCATTGCAGCCACCTGAAAGGATTCAGACAAAACCATACCTTCGGCAAAAATGTCGTGCATGATTAGTTGAAACTCTTGCACTTGTTCGACAATAGTCTTGCTATCCACCATCTTAAAGTCCAGAAAATGACCGACTATAAATTTCTTCAAGCCGGCATCTTCTGCTTTGTACTTCATCTCCAATGAGTCCCATAACTCCTTGGACGTCTTGGTGCTAGAATAAACACTATAGAGAGTGTTGTCTAGCCATTCAGAATGTAGTTGCGACACAGAAAGTCATTGTGATGCCATGCATCATATGCGATATGCACTTGCGGATCAGTTTCGTCTTCCCCCACAGTTGGAGGAGACTCATTCAGAAAACGAGCCATATTCAAAGTAGTAAGATAAAAAAGCATCTTTGATTGCCAACGTTTAAATTCAGAACCTGAGAATTTTTTCGGCTTTTCGACAGGTGCTGGAGCATTTGGAACGTTGACCGGAACAGTTGGAACGTTGTTGTTGTTGGTGTTGCTTCCTGTCGCCATCTTTCCACACTAATTTTGCCTTACGATTGTTATTTGGTAGTGTAGAAAATAGAATGACGATGAATGGAAAAGATGCAGAACCGAGGCGAGAATAAATTCTCTCTCCGTAAGGCAAATTACTTCCGCTCTGTGCTTGCGGATCTACAGTAATTGCCCCCAAGATACAACGGTTTTGGGATGATAGACGAGTCCTTAGCACTAGGAGATCGCTATCCAGTCGAACGGCTTGATACTCGGGACCGAGTATGTAAACTAAACTAATATGACAAATTGATTATCTGAATTCGTTGGTGTGTTTTTAATCTCATTCTGGAGGGCCCTATTTATAGTGTTCCAAGGGTTTCCTTGAACGGACGTGACTTTCCAATCCGAAGAGGTGTACCCTTTTTGTTTGAAGAGATGTGTCTCTTCTGTCCGAAGGGGTGTATTGTTTGGGCAACATGTGGTCCGAATCATTGTGTCTCTTCGGTCCTTAACCGCTGCCACACGCACTATTTGGATAAATATGTCCGAACCATCGTGTCTCTTCGGTCTTAAACCGTCGCCACATTTTTGGCATTAATTACTTATTCAATTCTTTATATATTTAAATAAGTAAATATACCAATTTAATCTACTCAACATGTAGATTCAAAAATATCATTTAATTTTATTAATTACCAAAGTAATTATGACATTAAATAAGATATTTATTCCAACAGGTGACATATGGTGAAATGCTATGTACATTTCTTTGTATAAAGAAAGTAGTTTGGTATTCTTATATATCC